>NW_024604588.1:0-3524 GCF_018296145.1 Oncorhynchus tshawytscha | reverse complement strand
GACAGACCAGCTAGATATATTGTCTCTATTATAATATGACGGACCAGCTAGATCTACTGTCTCTATTATAATATGACAGACCAGCTAGATCTACTGTCTCTATTATAATATGACAGACCAGCTAGATCTACTGTCTCTATTATAATATGACAGACCAGCTTGATCTACTGTCTATATTATAATATGACAGACAAGCAAGATCTACTGTCTCTATTATATATTGACAGACCAGCTAGATCTACTATTCTCTGTTATGCCTTTATGACAGGCGAGAGCTGAATCTACTGTCTCTATTGTATGATGACAGACCAGCTAGATCTACTGTCTCTATTATAAAATGACGGACAAGCTAGATCTACTGTCTCTATTATAATATGACAGATCAGCTAGATCTACTGTCTCTATTATAATATGACAGACCAGCTAGATCTACTGTCTATATTATAATATGACAGACCAGCTAGATCTACTGTCTCTATTATATATTGACAGACCCAGCTCGATCTACTGTCTCTGTTGTATTATGACAGACCAGCTAGATCTACTGTCTCTATTATATTATGACAGACCAGCTAGATCTACTGTCTTTATTATAATATGACATACCAGCTTGATCTACTGTCTCTATTATATTATGGCAGACCAGCTAGATATACTGTCTCTATTATAATATGACGGACCAGCCAGATCTACTGTCTCTATTATAATATGACAGACCAGCTAGATCTACTGTCTCTATTATAATATGACAGACCAGCTAGATCTACTGTCTCTATTATAATATGACAGACCAGCTTGATCTACTGTCTCTATTATAATATGACAGACAAGCAAGATCTACTGTCTCTATTATATATTGACAGACCAGCTAGATCTACTGTCTCTGTTGTATCATGACAGACCAGCTAGATCTACTGTCTTCATTATAATATGACAGACCAGCTAGATCAACTGTCTCTATTATATTATGCCAGACCAGCTAGATCTACTGTCTCTATTGTTTTATGACAGACCAGCTAGATCTACTGTGTCTATTATATTATGAAAGACCAGCTAGATCTACTGTCTCTATTATAATATGACAGACCAGCTACATCTACTGTCTCTCTTATAAACTGACGGACAAGCTAGATCTACTGTCTCTATTGTATTTTGACAGACCAGCTCGATCTACTGTCTCTATTGTATTTTGACAGACCAGCTCGATCTACTGTCACAATTATAGTATGAAAGACTAGCTAGATCTACTGTCTCTATTACAACATGACAGACCAGCTAGATCTACTGTCTCTATTATATTATGACAGACCAGCTAGATCTACTGTCTCTATTATAATATGACGAACCAGCTAGATCTACTTCTATTATAATATGACAGACCAGCTAGATCTACTGTCTCTATTAAAATATGACAGACCAGCTAGATCTACTGTCTCTATTATAATATGACAGACCAGCTTGATCTACTGTCTCTATTATAATATGACAGACCAGCTAGATCTACTGTCTCTATTATAAGATGACAGACCAGCTAGATCTACTGTCTTTATTATAATATGACAGACCAGCTAGATCTACTGTCTCTATTATATGATGACAGACCAGCTAGATCAACTGTCTCTATTATAATATGACAGACCAGCTAGATCTACTGTCTCTAATATAATATGACAGACCAGCTAGATCTACTGTCTCTATTATAAGATGACAGACCAGCTAGTTCTACTGTCTTTATTATAATATGACAGACCAGCTAGATCTACTGTCTCTATTATATGATGACAGACCAGCTAGATCAACTGTCTCTATTATAATATGACAGACCAGCTAGATCTACTGTCTCTATTATAAGATGACAGACCAGCTAGATCTACTGTCTTTATTATAATATGACAGACCAGCTAGATCTACTGTCTCTATTGTATTTTGACAGACCAGCTAGATCTACTGTCTCTATTATAATATGGCGGACCAGCTAGATCTACTTCTCTATTATAATATGACAGACCAGCTAGATCTACTGTCTCTATTATATTATGACAGACCAGCTCTATCTACTGTCTCTATTATATTATGACAGACCAGCTAGATCAACTGTTTCTATTATATTTTGACAGACCAGCTAGATATATTGTCTCTATTATAATTTGACGGACCAGCTAGATCTACTGTCTATATTATAATATGACAGACAAGCAAGATCTACTGTCTCTATTATATATTGACAGACCAGCTAGATCTACTGTCTCTATGGTATTATGACAGACCAGCTAGATCTACTGTCTATATTATAATATGACAGACAAGCAAGATCTACTGTCTCTATTATATATTGACAGACCAGCTAGATCTACTGTCTCTATTGTATTATGACAGACGAGCTAGATCTACTGTCTCTATTATAAAATGACGGACAAGCTAGATCTACTGTCTCTATTATAATATGACAGACCAGCTAGATCTACTGTCTCTATTATAATATGACAGACCAGCTAGATCTACTGTCTCTATTATAATATGACAGACCAGCTAGATCTACTGTCTATATTATAATATGACAGACCAGCTAGATCTACTGTCTCTATTATATATTGACAGACCAGCTCGATCTACTGTCTCTGTTGTATTATGACAGACCAGCTAGATCTACTGTCTCTATTATATTATGACAGACCAGCTAGATCTACTGTCTTTATTATAATATGACATACCAGCTTGATCTACTGTCTCTATTATATTATGGCAGACCAGCTAGATATACTGTCTCTATTATAATATGACGGACCAGCCAGATCTACTGTCTCTATTATAATATGACAGACCAGCTAGATCTACTGTCTCTATTATAATATGACAGACCAGCTAGATCTACTGTCTCTATTATAATATGACAGACCAGCTTGATCTACTGTCTATATTATAATATGACAGACAAGCAAGATCTACTGTCTCTATTATATATTGACAGACCAGCTAGATCTACTGTCTCTGTTGTATCATGACAGACCAGCTAGATCTACTGTCTTCATTATAATATGACAGACCAGCTAGATCAACTGTCTCTATTATATTATGCCAGACCAGCTAGATCTACTGTCTCTATTGTTTTATGACAGACCAGCTAGATCTACTGTGTCTATTATATTATGAAAGACCAGCTAGATCTACTGTCTCTATTATAATATGACAGACCAGCTACATCTACTGTCTCTATTATAAACTGACGGGACAAGCTAGATCTACTGTCTCTATTATATAATGACAGACCAGCTAGATCAACTGTCTCTATTGTATTATGACAGACCAGCTCGATCTACTGTCTCTATTATATTATGACAGACTAGCTAGATCTACTGTCTTTATTATAACATGACAGACCAGCTAGATCTACTGTCTCTATTATATTATGACAGACCAGCTACATCTACTGTCTCTATTATAATATGACAACCAGCTAGATCTACTTCTCTATTATAATATGACAGACCGGCTAGATCTACTTGCTCTGTTAAAATATGACAGAC
>NW_024604587.1:0-3524 GCF_018296145.1 Oncorhynchus tshawytscha | reverse complement strand
TGTGTGTGTGTGTGTGTGTGTGTTTGTGTGTTTCTCCAGTGTGTGTGTGTGTGCTTGTTCAGTGTGTGTGTGTGTGTCTAGCGTCCAGTGTCTGTGTCCAGCGTGTGTGTGTTCAGTGTGTGTGTGTGTGTCTAGCGGTGTGTCTGTGTCCAGTGTGTGTGTGTGTGTGTGTGTGTGTGTGTGTGAGTGTGTGTGTGTGTGTGTTCAGTGTGTGTGTGTGTGTGTGTGTCTAGCGTGTGTGTGTGTGTGTTCAGTGTGTGTGTGTCTGTGTCCAGTGTGTGTGTGTATTTCTCCAGTGTGTGTGTGTGTTCAGTGTGTGTGTGTGTGTGTGTGTTTGTGAGTGTGTGTGTGTGTTTGTCCAGTGTGTGTGTGTGTGTTTGTTCAGTGTGTGTGTGTGTGTGTGTGTGTTTGTGTCCAGTGTGTGTGTGTGTGTGTGTGTGTGTCTCCAGTGTGTGTGTTCAGTGTGTGTGTGTGTGTGTTCAGTGTGAGTGTGTGTTGTGTGTTTTGTCCAGTGTGTGTGTGTGTGTGTCCAGTGTGTGTGTGTGTGTGTGTGTGTCAGTGTGTGTGTGTGTTGTGTGTGTTTCCCAGTGTGTGTGTGTTAGTGTGTGTGTGTTCAGTGTGTGTGTGTGTTTGTGTTTCTCCAGTGTGTGTGTGTGTGTGTGTGTTCAGTGTGTGTGTGTGTGTGTGTGTATCCAGTGTGTGTGTGTGTGTTCAGTGTGTGTGTGTGTTTGTGTGTGTGTTTGTCCAGTGTGTGTGTGTGTGTGTGTGTGTCTGGGTGTGTGTGTGTTTGTGTTTCTCCAGTGTGTGTGTGTGTCTGTGTGTGTGTGTGTGTTCAGTGTGTGGATAAAAAGTGAAATAAAATAAATAAAAATCAAATCCTTCATTTTCAATATTCTATCAAAAAAAAAAAGGGTCCATCCTATCAGATCAGCGTGATAAAAGGGTCCATCCTATCAGATCAGCGTGATAAAAAGGGTCCATCCTATCAGATCAGCGTGATAAAAAGGGTCCATCCTATCAGATCAGCGTGATAAAAAAAAGGGTCCATCCTATCAGATCAGCGTGATAAAAAGGGTCCATCCTATCAGATCAGCGTGATAAAAAGGGTCCATCCTATCAGATCAGCGTGATAAAAAGGGTCCATCCTATCAGATCAGCGTGATAAAAAGGGTCCATCCTATCAGATCAGCGTGATAAAAAGGGTCCATCCTATCAGATCAGCGTGATAAAAGGGTCCATCCTATCAGATCAGCGTGATAAAAAGGTCCATCTTGTTCCATTCACATGTTCATATCATAACTAAATATAACTCCATATGAGACCCAGTAAAGCCAGTCAGACAGTAAAAGTTCCCAGTAAAGGTTGTTGGAGCAGTTTTCAGACCATAGAAAGCCAGTCTGGTCGTCTGGTGGTTCTGCTCCTGAGGGTGCAGCCAGAGACAGACTGGACATATGAATGGTGTTATAGCAACAAGATCTCCGGACTCACTTCATTATGCAACGTTTGGGGGATAAACGTCTATGGGTAAAGTGAAAGTCTGACACACCCATAACTCCCCACCGTATCCAATGAGAAGCCATCAGACCAGGAACTGGTGGACACACTACAGCTGCAGCATGTGGCCATGTTACTGGCCCTCCCTCTGTCTGTAAGGTTATTATTTCCAGTGAGTCATAAACATCCCTTTAGTTGTTGTGTCCAGTGTGTGTGTGTCACTGACACAGAGACATTGAGGCACCATCATACCAAAGATGAATCCCTGGATAGAGGGGTTCAGTGAATGTGGAGGTGAATGTGATCAGGTGGGTCAGTGTGTCAGAGGAGGCTCTATAGAAGGACAGAGTGCCGGCTGGCCAGTCCAGATACACTCCTACTCTGTGGGAGCTGGAGGAGGGGACGTCTATGGTAGTGGGATTATTATTGTGCCAGGCAGAGTAACTGTTGTCAGAGCAGGTCAGACTCCAGGACTTGTCATTAAATCCAAGCCAACAGTCCTTAAGCCTTCCTCTCCTGTTGATTCCTTTATATGTCACTCCAATAACAGCCCCTCCCCCACCCACTCGACCTCCCAGTAACAGCGCCCAGTCAGACCCTCTCTACACAGCACCTGTCCACAGCCCTCAAATCTCTCTGGGTGATCAGGATACGGCTGCTCCTCTGTCCTCCATGTCACCTTTCTGTTCTCCTCAGACAGAGAGAGGAGTCTGTCTACTGTGTTTGGGTCCAGTGTGAGATCACAGACATCTGATGGATGAAACCAGACACAATATTAGAAATCATCATCATTCACATTAGAATGTTAACTCACTTTTCACTAATTCATTTAATGTAGATGTTTCTAGGTATCAAAAGGAGAAGTTAAGGTAACTTGAGACTTGTTATACCCATATGTTATACTGGTAATATAAAGCACATTTATTCCCATCACACACACACACACAAAGCAACTCTTTGTAAACGTTGGTGTCCCTGATTTCTGCTTCTGTAGAACTACAGCTGATATTTAATATGACCAAGTCAGTAATGATGTTGGTCTTTGACTTTGACTTAACTTGAATTAAGACTTATTCTTAGTCATATTCTTCACAGCAGTCAACACTCACATTTTCTAAGCCCAGGTTTCATTCCTGCCCTCTCCACCATGTTCCACACTGTAGCGGGGCAGAAGAACAGACAGTCATTGAGGGATACACCTGAACTCACACAGACACACACTGGACAACACACACTGGACACATACACAGACACACACACACACTGGACAAACACACACTGGACACACACACACTGGACACAGAGAGACAAGCTGAACTCACACACACACACACACACACACACACACACACTGAACACACACACACACACACACACAGGACACACACACAGCCTCTCCATCATATAATCCTTAGGAGTGTTGGTAAGAATGTTTGTCTTAACTAGCCTGATAAGTCAAACATGTCTGATATGAACATTGACATAAACCCTACATACTTGAGTTTCTCCAGTCTGCAGTGTGGATCCTCCAGTCCAGCAGAGCAGTCTTACTCCTGAGTCTCCTGGGTGATTGTAGCTCAGGTCCAGCTCTCAGGCAGGTGAGGGGTTTGACTTCAGAGCTGAGACCAGAGAAGCACAGCCTCCTCTCCAGACTAGACAGCCTGACAGCCTGCAAAGAGTCAAATCATATTAAACTATTACTGATATTCTTTGGTGGTGAAAATAGTGGCAGTATATTTTTGAAAAATGTTTAGATACATCAGTGTCCTTTCAAATAAAATGTGATAAAAACAGAAAACATTAAGGAGAGACAACAAAACATGCTAACCTCTCACCATTACCAATAACAGAGGCTACAACAAAACATGCTAACCTCTCACCATTACCAATAACAGAGGATACAACAAAACATACTAACCTCTCACCATTAACAATAACAGAGACTACAAACAAAACATGCTAACCTCTCACCATTACCAGTAACAGAGGTTACAACAAAACATGCTAAACTCTCACCATTAACAACAGAC
>NW_024604586.1:0-3524 GCF_018296145.1 Oncorhynchus tshawytscha | reverse complement strand
CCATCACTGGGGCTGAGAATACTTCCGGCACCGACAGAGATGGCCGCCTCGCTCGCGTTCCTTAGAAACTATGCATTTTTTTGTTTTTTTACGTGTTATTTCTTACACTAGTACCCCAGGTCATCTTAGGTTTCATTACATACAGCCGAGAAGAACTACTGAATATAAGATCAGCGTCAACTCACCATCAGTACGACCAAGAATATGTTTTTCGCGATGCGGATCCTGTGTTCTGCCAACCAGTGTAACCGAGTGGATCACATGCAGCGACCAAAAAAACGACTCAGAAAAAAGAGGGAAACGAAGCGGTCTTCTGGTCAGACTCCGGAGACGGGGTACATCGTGCACCACTCCCCTAGCATTCTCCTTGCCAATGTCCAGTCTCTGACAACAAGGTTGATGAAATCCGAGCAAGGGTAGCATTCCAGAGGGACATCAGAGACTGTAACGTTCTCTGCTTCACGGAAACATGGCTCACTGGAGAGACGCAATCCGAGGCGGTGCAGCCAGCGGGTTTCTCCACGCATCGCGCCGACAGAAACAAACATCTTTCTGGTAAGAAGACGGGAGGGGGCGTATGCCTTATGGCCAACGTGACATGGCGTGATGAAAGAAACATACAGGAACTCAAATCCTTCTGTTCACCTGATTTAGAATTCCTCACAATCAAATGTAGACCGCATTATCTACCAAGAGAATTCTCTTCGATTATAATCACGCCGTATATATCCCCCCAAGCAGACACATCGATGGCTCTGAACGAACTTTATTTAACTCTCTGCAAACTGGAAACGATTTATCCGGGAGGCTGCATTCATTGTAGCTGGGGATTTTAACAAGGCTAATCTGAAAACAAGACTCCTAAATTTTATCAGCATATCGATTGCGCAACCAGGGGTGGAAAGACCCTGGATCATTCTTACTCTAACTTCCGTGACGCATATAAGGCCCTGCCCCGCCCCCTTTCGGAAAAGCTGACCACGACTCCATTTTGTTGATCCCTGCCTACAGACAGAAACTAAAACAAGAAGCTCCCACGCTGAGGTCTGTCCAACGCTGGTCCGACCAAGCTGACTCCACACTCCAAGACTGCTTCCATCACGTGGACTGGGAGATGTTTCGTATTGCGTCAGACAACAACATTGACGAATACGCTGATACGGTGTGCGAGTTCATTAGAACGTGCGTTGAAGATGTCGATTCCCATAGCAACGATTAAAACATTCCCTAACCAGAAACCCTGGATTGATGGCAGCATTCGTGTGAAACTGAAGGCACGAACCACTGCTTTTAATCAGGGCAAGGTATCTGGTAACATGACTGAATACAAACAGTGCAGCTATTCCCTCCGCAAGGCTATCAAACAAGCTAAGCGCCAGTACAGAGACAAAGTAGAATCTCAATTCAACGGCTCAGACACAAGAGGCATGTGGCAGGGTCTACAGTCAATCACGGACTACAGGAAGAAACCCAGCCCAGTCACGGACCAGGATGTCTTGCTCCCAGGCAGACTAAATAACTTTTTGCCCGCTTTGAGGACAATACAGTGCCACTGACACGGCCTGCAACGGAAACATGCGGTCTCTCCTTCACTGCAGCCGAAGTGAGTAAGACATTTAAACGTGTTAACCCTCGCAAGGCTGCAGGCCCAGACGGCATCCCCAGCCGCCGCGCCTCAGAGCATGCGCAGACCAGCTGGCCGTGTGTTTACGGACATATTCAATCAATCCCTATACCAGTCTGTTGTTCCCACATGCTTCAAGAGGGCCACCATTGTTCCTGTTCCCAAGAAAGCTAAGGTAACTGAGCTAAACGACTACCGCCCCGTAGCACTCACATCCGTCATCATGAAGTGCTTTGAGAGACTAGTCAAGGACCACATCACCTCCACCCTACCTGACACCCTTGACCCACTCCAATTTGCTTACCGCCCAAATAGGTCCACAGACGATGCAATCTCAACCACACTGCACACTGCCCTAACCCATCTGGACAAGAGGAATACCTATGTGAGAATGCTGTTCATCGACTACAGCTCGGCATTCAACACCATAGTACCCTCCAAGCTCGCCATCAAGCTCGAGACCCTGGGTCTCGACCCCGCCCTGTGCAACTGGGTACTGACTTCCTGGACGGGCCGCCCCAGGTGGTGAGGGGGTAGGCAACAACATCTCTCCCCCGCTGATCCTCAACACTGGGGCCCCACAAGGGTGCGTTCTGAGCCCTCTCCTGTACTCCCTGTTCACCCACGACTGCGTGGCCATGCACGCCTCCAACTCAATCATCAAGTTTGCGGACGACACAACAGTGGTAGGCTTGATTACCAACAACGACGAGACGGCCTACAGGGAGGAGGTGAGGGCCCTCGGAGTGTGGTGTCAGGAAAATAACTCACACTCAACGTCAACAAAACTAAGCAGATGATTGTGGACTTCAGGAAACAGCAGAGGGGAACACCCCATCCACATCGATGGAACAGTAGTGGAGAGGGTAGCAAGTTTTAAGTTCCTCGGCATACATCACAGACAAACTGAATTGGTCCACTCACACAGACAGCATCGTGAGGAAGGCGCAGCAGCGCCTCTTCAACCTCAGGAGGCTGAAGAAATTCGGCTTGTCACCAAAAGCACTCAAACTTCTACAGATGCACAATCAAGAGCATCCTGGCGGGCTGTATCACCGCCTGGTATGGCAACTGCACCGCCCCCAACCGTAAGGTCTCAGAGGGTAGTGAGGTCTGCACAACGCATCACCGGGGGCAAACTACCTGCCCTCCAGGACACCTACACCACCCGATGCTACAGGAAGGCCATAAAGATCATCAAGGACATCAACCACCCGAGCCACTGCCTGTTCACCCCGCTGTCATCCAGAAGGCGAGGTCAGTACAGGTGTGCTGCATCAAAGCTAGGACCGAGAGACTGAAAAACAGCTTCTATCTCAAGGCCATCAGACTGTTAAACAGCCACCACTAACATTGAGTGGCTACTGCCAACACACTGTCAATGACACTGACTCTACTCAGCCACTTTAATCATGGGAATTGATGGGAAAATGACAAATATATCACTAGCCACTTTAAACAATGCTACCTTATATAATGTTACTTACCCTACATTATTCATCTCATATGCATACGTAGATACTGTACTCTATATCATGACTGCATCCTTATGTAATACATGTATCACTAGCCACTTTAACTATGCCACTTGGTTTACATACTTATCTCATATGTTTATACTGTACTCGATATCATCTACTGTATCTTGCCTATGCTGCTCTGTACCATCACTCATTCATATATCCTATGTACATATTCTTATCCCCTTACACTGTGTATAAGACAGTAGTTTTTTTGGAATTGTTAGTTAGATTACTTGTTCGTTATTACTGCATTGTCGGAACTAGAAGCACAAGCATTTCGCTACACTCGCATTAACATCTGCTAACCATGTGTATGTGACAAATAAAATTTGATTTGATTTGATTTGATTTGATTTAATACCCCTGAAGAATGTTGG
>NW_024604585.1:0-3523 GCF_018296145.1 Oncorhynchus tshawytscha | reverse complement strand
CCTTTCTCTAACTCTGTCTCTCTGTCTCTGTCTCTGTGTAACGGTTTTCTAGTGGTGATGAAGGAGAGTCGGACCAAACTGCAGCGTGTCGATTGCGATCCATATTTATTAAACAAAACGTAAACACGACTAAACACTAAACACTACAAAAACAATAAACGTAATGAAAACCGAAAACAGCCTATCTAGTGCAAACTAACAGAGAGTACAAGTAAGACACTAAGGACAATCACCCACGACAAACTCAAAGAATATGGCTGCCTAAATATGGTTCCCAATCAGAGACAACGATAAGCACCTGCCTCTGATTGAGAACCACTCCAGACAGCCATAGACCTTGCTAGACAACCCACTAAGCTACAATCCCAATACCACCACCAAAACCCCAAGACAAACACACCACAATTACAAAAAACCCCATGCCACACCCTGGCCTGACCAAATACATAAAGATAAACACAAAATACTTTGACCAGGGCGTGACAGAACCCCTAAGGTGCGGACTCCCGAACGCACCTCAAAACAATAGGGAGGGTCCGGGTGGGCGTCTGTCCATGGTGGCGGCTCCGGCGCGGACGTGGACCCCACTCCTTTAATGTCTTAGTCCCCTCTCCCTTCGTCCCTGGATAGTCCACCCGCCGCCGACCATGGCCTAGTAGTCCTCACCCAGAACCCCACTGGACTGAGGAACAGATCGGGACTGAAGGACAGCTCGGGACCGAGGCAGCTCGGGACTGAGGGGAAGCTCGGGAGTGAGAGAAAGCTCAGGAGTGAGAGAAAGCTCAGGAGTGAGAGAAAGCTCAGGAGTGAGAGAAAGCTCAGGAGTGAGAGAAAGCTCAGGAGTGAGAGGAAGCTCAGGAGTGAGAGGAAGCTCAGGAGTGAGAGGAAGCTCAGGAGTGAGAGGAAGCTCAGGAGTGAGAGGAAGCTCAGGAGTGAGAGAAGCTCAGGCAGGTAGATAGATCTACCAGCTCCTGGCTGGCTGGTGGTTTCAGCAGATCCTGGCTGACTGGCAGATCCTGGCTGACTGGCAGATCTGGAAGAGTCTGGTTGACTGGCAGATCTGGAAGAGTCTGGTTGACTGGCAGATCTGGAAGAGTCTGGTTGACTGGCAGATCTGGAAGAGTCTGGTTGACTGGCAGATCTGGAAGAGTCTGGTTGACTGGCAGATCTGGAAGAGTCTGGCTGACTGGCAGATCTGGAAGAGTCTGGCAGACTGGCGGCGCTGGGCAGACTGACGACGCTGGGCAGACTGACGACGCTGGGCAGACTGACGACGCTGGGCAGACTGGCGGTGCTGGGCAGACTGGCGATGCTGGGCAGACTGGCGATGCTGGGCAGACTGGCGATGCTGGGCAGACTGGCGATGCTGGGCAGACTGGCGATGCTGGGCAGACTGATGGCGCTGGGCAGACTGGCGATGCTGGGCAGACTGGGGGCACTGGCGGCGCTGGGCAGACTGGCGGCACTAGCTGCTCCATATAGGCTGACAGCTCTGGCAGCTCCTTACAGACTGACAGCTCCGTGCAGACTGACAGCTCCGTGCAGACTGGCAGCTCCTTGCAGACTGGCAGCTCCATGCAGACTGGCAGCTCCATGCAGACTGGCAGCTCCATGCAGACTGGCAGCTCCATGCAGACTGGCTGCTCTATGCAGATTGACATCTCTGGCTGCTTCATGCAGACTGACAGCTCTGGCTGCTCCATGTAGACTGGCTGCTTCATGCAGACTGGCAGCTCGGGCTGCTTCATGTAGACTGACAGCTCTGGCTGCTCCATGCGGACTGACAGCTCTGGCTGCTCCATGTAGACTGACTGCTTCATGCAGACTGGCAGCTCGGGCTGCTTCATGTAGACTGACAGCTCTGGCTGCTCCATGTGGACTGACAGCTCTGGCTGCTCCATGCGGACTGACAGCTCTGGCTGCTCCATGCGGACTGACAGCTCTGGCTGCTCCATGCGGACTGACAGCTCTGGCTGCTCCATGCGGACTGACAGCTCTGGCTGCTCCATGCGGACTGACAGCTCTGGCTGCTCCATGTGGACTGACAGCTCTGGCTGCTCCATGCGGACTGGCAGCTCTGGCTGCTCCATGCAGACTGACAGCTCTGGCTGCTCCATGTAGAATGGCTGCTTCATGCAGACTGGCAGCGCGGGCTGCTTCATGTAGACTGACAGCTCTGGCTGCTTCATGCAGACTGGCAGCTCTGGCTGCGCTGAACAGGCGGGAGACTCCGGCAGCGCTGGAGATGAGGAAAGCTCTAACAGCGCTAGATAGGCGGAGACTCCGGCAGCGCAGGAGAGGAGAAAGGCTCCGACAGCGCTGGAGAGGCGAGGCGCACTGTAGGCCTGATGCGTGGTGCTGGTACTGGTGGTACTGGACCGAGGACACGCACAGGAAGCCTGGTGCGGGGAGCTGCTACCGGAGGGCTGGGGTGTGGAGGTGGTACTGGATAGACCGGACCGTGCAGGCGCACTGGAGCTCTTGAGCACCGAGCCTGCCCAACCTTACCTGGTTGAATGCTCCCTGGTTGCCCTGCCAGTGCGGCGAGGTGGAATAGCCTGCACTGGGCTATGCAGGCGAACCGAGACACCGAGCGCAAGGCTGGTGCCATGTAAGCCGCCCAAGGAGACGCACTGGGACCAGATGCGTAGAGCCGGCTTCATGGCATTTTGCTCGACGCTCAATCTAGCCCGGCCGATACGCGGAGCTGGAATATACCGAACCGGGCTGTGCACCCGCACTGGAGACACCGTGCGCTCCACAGCATAACACGGTGCCTGCCCGGTCTCTCCAGCTCCCCCGGTAAGCAGGAGTTTGCGCAGGTCTCCTACCTGGCATAGCTATACTCCCTGTAAGCCCCCAAGAAATTTTGGGGCTGACTCCCGGGCTTTCTTGCCAACCGTGTTCCCTCGTATCGCCGGCTCCTCTCTCCGGCTGCCTCTGCTCTCCTAAGTGCCTCCACCTGTTCCCATGGAAGGCGATCCCTTCCCGCCAGGATCTCCCTCCCATGTGTAGCAACCCTTGCCATCCAATATATCGTCCCATGTCCAATCCTCATTGCGCCGCTGTTGCTGCCTTTGTTGCCTCTCCTCTTTCGGCTGCTCCTGCCTGTTGACACGCCGCTTGGTCCGTTGGTGGTGGGTGATTCTGTAACGGTTTTCTAGTGGTGATGAAGGAGAGTCGGACCAAACTGCAGCGTGTCGATTGCGATCCATATTTATTAAACAAAACGTAAACACGACTAAACACTAAACACTACAAAACAATAAACGTAATGAAAACCGAAAACAGCCTATCTAGTGCAAACTAACAGAGAGTACAAGTAAGACACTAAGGACAATCACCCGACAAACTCAAGAATATGGCTGCCTAAATATGGTTCCCAATCAGAGACAACGATAAGCACCTGCCTCTGATTGAAACCACTCCAGACAGCCATAGACCTTGCTAGACAACCCACTAAGCTACAATCCCAATACCACCACCAAAACCCAAGACAAACACACCACAATTACAAAAACCC
>NW_024604584.1:0-3522 GCF_018296145.1 Oncorhynchus tshawytscha | reverse complement strand
AGACCAGATAGATCTCCTGTCTCTATTGTATTATGAAAGACCAGCTAGATCTCCTGTCTGTATTATATTATGACAGACCAGCTAGATCTACTGTCTCTATTATATTATGACAGACCAGCTAGATCTACTGTCTCTATTATATTATGACAGATCAGCAAGATATACTGTCTCTATTATATTATGACAGACCAGCTAGATCTACTGTCTCTATTATATTGTGATATACCAGCTAGATCTACTGCCTCTATTATAATATGACAGACCAGTTCGATCTACTGTCTCTATCATATTTTGACACACCAGCTAGATCTACTGTCTCTATTATATTATGGCAGACCAGCTAGATCTACTGTCTCTAATATATTATGACTGACCAGCTAGATCTACTGTCTCTATTATATTATGTCAGACCAGCTAGATCTACTGTCTCTATTATATTATGACAGACCAGCTAGATCTACTGTCTCTATTATATTATGACAGACCAGCTAGATCTACTGTCTCTATTATATTATGACAGACCAGCTAGATCTACTGTCTCTATTATATTATGACAGACCAGCTAGATCTACTGTCTCTATTATATTATGACAGACCAGCTAGATCTACTGTCTCTGTTATATTATGACAGACCAGCTAGATCTACTGTCTCTATTATATTATGACAGACCAGCTAGATCTACTGTCTCTATTATATTATGACAGACCAGCTAGATCTACTGTCTCTATTATATTATGACAGACCAGCTAGATCTACTGTCTCTATTATATTATGACAGACCAGCTAGATCTACTGTCTCTATTATATTATGACAGACCAGCTAGATCTACTGTCTCTATTATATTATGACAGACCAGCAGATCTAATGTCTCTATTATATTATGACAGACCAGCTAGATCTACTGTCTCTATTATATTATGACAGACCAGCTAGATCTACTGTCTCTATTATATTATGACAGACCAGCTAGATCTACTGTCTCTATTATATTATGACAGACCAGCTAGATCTACTGTCTCTATTATATTATGACAGACCAGCTTGAGATACTGTCTCTATTATATTATGACAGACCAGCTAGATCTACTGTCTCTATTATATTATGACAGACCAGCTAGATCTACTGTCTCTATTATATTATGACAGACCAGCTAGATCTACTGTCTCTATAATATAATATGATCAGCTGGTCAGCTAGAGACAGCAGATCTATCTGGTCTGTTATATAATGAGACAGCTAGATCTAATGTCTCTATCATATATAATGACAGACAGCAGATCTAGCTGTCTCTATTATATTAATAGAGACAGCAGATCTACTGGTCTGTCATTATATTGTAGAGACAGTATCTATAGCTGGTCTGTCATAATATAATAGAGACAGTAGATCTAGCTGGTCTGTCATAATATAATAGAGAAAGTAGATCTAGCTGGTCTGTCATAATATAATAGAGACAGTAGATCTAGCTGGTCTGTCATAATATAATAGAGACAGTAGATCTAGCTGGTCTGTCATAATATAATAGAGACAGTAGATCTAGCTGGTCTGTCATAATATAATAGAGACAGTAGATCTAGCTGGTCTGTCATAATATAATAGAGACAGTAGATCTAGCTGGTCTGTCATAATATAATAGAGACAGTAGATCTAGCTGGTCTGTCATAATATAATAGAGACAGTAGATCTAGCTGGTCTGTCATAATATAATAGAGACAGTAGATCTAGCTGGTCTGTCATAATATAATAGAGACAGTAGATCTAGCTGGTCTGTCATAATATAATAGAGACAGTAGATCTAGCTGGTCTGTCATAATATAATAGAGACAGTAGATCTAGCTGGTCTGTCATAATATAATAGAGACAGTAGATCTAGCTGGTCTGTCATAATATAATAGAGACAGTAGATCTAGCTGGTCTGTCATAATATAATAGAGACAGTAGATCTAGCTGGTCTGTCATAATATAATAGAGACAGTAGAGATCTAGCTGGTCTGTCATAATATAATAGAGACAGTAGATCTAGCTGGTCTGTCATAATATAATAGAGACAGTAGATCTAGCTGGTCTGTCATAATATAATAGAGACAGTAGATCTAGCTGGTCTGTCATAATATAATAGAGACAGTAGATCTAGCTGGTCTGTCATAATATAATAAGAGACATTAGATCTAGCTGTTCTGTCATAATATAATAGAGACAGTAGATCTAGCTGGTCTGTCATAATATAATAGAGACAGTAGATCTAGCTGGTCTGTCATAATATAATAGAGACATTATATCTAGCTGGTCTGTCATAATATAATAGAGACATTATATCTAGCTGGTCTGTCATAATATAATAGAGACAGTAGATCTAGCTGGTCTGTCATAATATAATAGAGACAGTAGATCTAGCTGGTCTGTCATAATATAATAGAGACAGTAGATCTAGCTGGTCTGTCATAATATAATAGAGACAGTAGATCTAGCTGGTCTGTCATAATATAATAGAGACAGTAGATCTAGCTGGTCTGTCATAATATAATAGAGACATTATATCTAGCTGGTCTGTCATAATATAATAGAGACTATAATAGAGACAGTAGATCTAGCTGGTCTGTCATAATATAATAGAGACAGTAGATCTAGCTGGTCTGTCATAATATAATAGAGACAGTATATCTAGCTGGTCTGTCATAATATAATAGAGACAGTAGATCTAGCTGGTCTGTCATAATATAATAGAGACAGACAGTAGATCTAGCTGGTCTGTCATAATATAATAGAGACAGTAGATCTAGCTGGTCTGTCATAATATAATAGAGACAGTAGATCTAGCTGGTCTGTCATAATATAATAGAGACATTATATCTTGCTGGTCTCTATTATAACAGAGAGACAGTAGATCTAGCTGGTCTGACATTATATTGCTAGAGACCAGCAGATCTACTGTCTCTAATATAATATGACTGACCAGCTAGATCTACTGTCTCTCATACATATTATGTCAGACCAGTAGATCTAGCTGGTCTGTCATATTATGACAGACCAGCTAGATCTACTGTCTCTCATTATAATATGACAGACCAGCTGACTACTGTCTCTATTATAATATGACAGACAGCAGATCTAGCTCATCTATAATATAATAGAGACAGCAGATCTATCTGTCTCCATATATATATAGAGAAAGTAGATCAGCTGGTCTACTGTCCCTCTAATATATTATGACAGACAGTAGATCTACTGTCTCTGTCATATTATGTATGAGACATCTACTGTCTCAATTATATATGACAATATAATAGCTATCTACTGTCTCTATTATTATGATGACCAGCTAATGTCTCTATTATATTATGACAACCAGCTAGCTCTCTATCTCTATTGTGATATGACAGACCAAGCTGATCTGCTGTCTCTCTCTGGCCGCTTGACAGACCAGCTAGATCTGCTGTCTCTATTATATTATGACAGACCAGCTAGATCTACTGTCTTTATTATATTTTGACAGACCAGATTAGATCTGCTGTCTCTATT
>NW_024604583.1:0-3520 GCF_018296145.1 Oncorhynchus tshawytscha | reverse complement strand
CTGTGCCGAGTTCAACGAGATGCCCCGCTTGAACGTAGCTCGCTCTGAGTGCAGCGACCTGAAAAAAAAAGAAGGCCCAAAATGAAGCCTGCCCCACAAATGTCATTTGATTTGGGTGGCAGTGAGAGAACCAAGTAGGGTGAGAAGCACACCTTAACCTCTTGAGCTTATGGCTCAATACTGCCCCCGTTGGAGGAAGTGCGTGCCCATAGTAAACTGAAAATATTTTTTTCCAAAATTGCTAATATATGCATATAATAATAATTATTGAATAGAAAACACTCTAAAGTTTCTAAAACCGTTTAAATTATGTCTGTATGTAAAGCAGAACTCTCAGGGCAGCCTTTCTCCCAAACTCTCTCTTGTCAAGAGAAAAGTTGGGTCAACTTTGACGTCATCGCCCCCACCCTTCCCAGGCAGCTACCGATCTGGGAACAGTATGTATTTGTTCAGCGCGATGTCTGCTTTCAATTGGCACGTTCATTGTTTGAATTTCGCGCTCCCTCATCCTTTGGCGGGCGAAAATGCCCGGTTCACTCTCACATACATGCACTCTATTGCGCGCGGCCGATTTGGGGAACGTTCTTTTCCAATAGACACCAGTTGAAGCCGGTTCGTTTGTTCGCGATGATCATTGTTTTACATGATAAAAACATCATTTTGCTCGATTCTGCACTTAGTTTGACCAGTTTAGTCAACATATAATATGTAATTTTGAAGTTTGATTGCGCAAGAGTGCGGGACCAGAAGGAGCAGAAGTTATTTTGGGTGCATTTCAGCTGAAGCTGTTAGCATATGCTAATACAAAGACGCACAACTTGAAACCAAACGATGTATTGGGTAAGTATGACTCCTTCTACGTCTTCTGATCGAAGAACATCAAAGGTAAGGGAATATTTATGTGGTTATTTTGGGTTTCTGTGGACTCCAAACGTAGAGGAGACACTGCTAATATCTGAGCGCCGACTCATAGCATAGACTAGTGAACGAATTCTGTAACGTTAAAAATAAATGTAACACAGCGGTTGTATTAAGAAGAAGTGTATCTTTGTAACTATATGTAGAACATGTATATTTAGTCATGTTTATTGCTTGTTATCTGACGTTATCTGTCCGAGCTATCATAATTTCTCCGGACATTTTGAGTAGCATTTTTGAAATGTCGTCATTGTAAACAGAGATTTATGGATATTAATGGCATATTATTGAAAAAAAAAAAAAATGTACTGTGTAACATGTAATATTACTGTCATCTGATGAAGATTTTCAAAAGGTTAGTGAATTATTTATTTTTTAATCCTACTTTTAAATTTTATATTTTCTGGGACAAAATGGCCGCCGCTTGCATTTTGTTTCGGTGGTGGTCTAATATAAATGTGTGCTATGTTTTCGCCGTAAACATTTTAGAAATCTGACTTGCTGGGTAGATGAACAAGGTGTTTATCTTTCATTTGAGCTATTGGACTTGTGTAGGTGTGGAGGTTAAATATGTCTAAGAATATTTTTTCACATTTTGCGTTATGCTAATGAGCTTGAGCCGTAGTCACGATCCCGGATCCGGGATGGGTAGCATCAAGAGGTTAATTAACAGTTAAAAGAAGGTGTTTACATCAAAAAGTTTGCATTGACTTCTCTCCCCATAGGAATACATTGCCTGCACTCCTAAATTCAACCTGAAGCCTATGTGGGTTATGAATGCCTTATGAACCTGTCTTCAGTAACAGTCCATCAGACCACTATGAGGTCTACCTGTGTCGATTCTAAGCTTCCTGGAGCAAACGGAAGTGGTTAAATTGACCCAAAAGGTGTTTTGATGTACATCACCTTCAGAGGTGAAAATGACCCCATTCAACACTGTGTATATCGTAGATAGGTCAATTCTTAACTTAAAGACTTAAAACTCAGGATTCTGTAGGTTTCTATGTCAGTCAAGACATGTGTTGACTTATAGCTTCCTGTGCCAACCGGAAGTGCCTTTTAATTGGGTCACACTGTCTGTTTTGAAGGGTTAGAAAAGTCACATCTCTCCAAAACTTCATATGTGTGACTAGGTAACCCTCCTAAACTGTAAATCAGTCATTTCCCCCAGGAGATGTCAAAGAAAAGCTCTCATACACACACACAGCAAGGATGGAGTGACAAAGTGCGGTGCTTAAAGACACAGAGAGCAGGCAATGGCATTACCATAATCCCTAGGCCGTGCCGAGTTCAACGAGATATCCCGCTTGACCGTAGCTCGCTTGCATTTTACAACCATATTTTTATTTTTGGGTTACCAGGTGCCTATTTTAAACAGTCCATAAAGCACTCAGGGCGGCCCCCATGGATAGAGGGTCGTAGTAGGGTACTCCCATAGCGGGCATGGACAATAGGAGTCCCGGTAAATGCATTTACAACCATATTTTTATTTTTGGGTTACCAGTTGCACAACAATGCACGTGCATTTGCAATATGATTCTATAGTGAAAAAACACCACCAAATGGACATGATGAAATCAACACAACGAGTGATGGAAAGGAACAACTATCACTGCTCGGCCATCCTGTGTTCATCAGGCCAGTCAATTTTGCATTTTTGAGCATGTCAAATTTCATATGGTAAATGCCCATTGAACCATATTGCAAATGCACGTGCACTTGCAATATGATTGTATGTGAAAAGACATCACAAAATGGACAGGATGAAGTCAACACAACGAGCGATGGAAAGGAGCAACTATCACTGCCAGGCCATCCCGAGTTCATCTGGCCAGTCAATTTTGCATTTCTGCAGGATTTTGAGCATGTCAAATTTCATATGGTAAATGCCCATTGAACCATATTGCAAATGCACGTGCACTTGCAATATGATTGTATGTGAAAAGACATCACCAAATGGACATGATGAAATCAACACAACGAGTGATGGAAAGGAACAACTATCACTGCTCGGCCATCCTGTGTTCATCAGGCCAGTCAATTTTGCATTTTTGAGCATGTCAAATTTCATATGGTAGAATACAACTAAAGTATGTTGATACAGTTCTTATACGTGTGTAATTGACACAAAATTACAAAAAACGGTCCAGAAAGCACTTTTTAAGGGTGTGTGAAGTTTTTACAAAATTTTGACATTTTTGACTTTTGACTTTTGACTTCCTATGAAATCATATTGAAAATGGACAAAACATATTACTTATGCCCATGTAAAAAAAAAAAAAAAATATGATGATAAAATTGGACAAAAGTATATTCATACAGTTCTTACACATGTGTAATTGACAAAAAAATCGAAAGAATTTCGAAAAACGGTCCAGAAAGCACTTTTTTAAGGGGTGATAAGTTTTTGACAAAAATCATTTTTCAAAATTTTGCTTTTGGATGTTGACTTGGGTGCCATTTTCCAATATGAAAAACCATGGTGGAGCGAATTCGCCACCTGTTGAATTTTAAAGTGTTACAATAGGCAATCGCCATATGGCAGTTGCAATAACTTTGCACGAATCAACGCCGAATTGGGTGGTATTGGCCAATGTGTATA
>NW_024604582.1:0-3520 GCF_018296145.1 Oncorhynchus tshawytscha | reverse complement strand
CTGTCATAACATAATAGAGACAGTAGATCTAGCTGGTCTGTCATAATGTAATAGAGGCAGTAGATCTAGCTGGTCTGTCATAATATAATAGAGACAGTAGAACTAGCTGGTCTGTCATAATATAATAGGGACAGTAGATCTAGCTGGTCTGTCATAATATAATGGAGACAGTAGATCTAGCTGGTCATAATATAATAGAGACAGGAGATCTGGCTGGTCTCTCATAATATATTAGAGACAGTAGATCTAGCTGGTCTGTCATATTATAATAGAGACAGTAGATCTAGCTGGTCTGTCATAATATTTTAGAGCCATTAGATCTAGTTGGTCTGTCATAATATAATAGAGACAGTAGATCTAGCTGGTCTGTCATAATATAATAGAGACAGTAGATCTAGCTGGTCTGTCATAATATAATAGAGACAGTAGATCTAGCTGGTCTGTCATAATGTAAAAGAGACATGAGATCTAGCTGGTCTGTCATAATATAATAGAGACAGTAGATCTAGCTGGTCTGTCATAATATAATAGAGACAGTAGATCTAGCTGGTCTGTCATAATATAATAGAGACATTAGATCTAGCTGGTCTGTCATAATATAATAGAGACAGTAGATCTAGCTGGTCTGTCATAATATAATAGAGACAGGAGATCTGGCTGGTCTCTCATAATATAATAGAGACTGTAGACGTAGCTGGTCTGTCATAAAATAATAGAGGCATAGAGACAGTAGATCTAGCTGGTTTGTCATATTATATTAGAGACAGTAGATCTAGCTGGTCTGTCATAATATAATAGAGACAGTAGATCTAGCTGGTCTGTCATAATATAATAGAGACAGTAGACCTAGCTAGTCTGTCATAATATAATGGAGACAGTAGATCTAGCTGGTCTGTCATAATATAATAGAGACAGGAGATCTGGCTGGTCTCTCATAATATATTAGAGACAGTAGATCTAGCTGGTCTGTTATAATATAATAGAGACAGTAGATCTAGCTGGTCTGTCATAATATAATAGAGACAGTAGATCTAGCTGGACTCTCATAATATAATAGAGACAGTAGATCTAGCTGGTCTGTCATAATATAATAGAGACAGGAGATCTGGCTGGTCTCTCATAATATAATAGAGACAGTAGATCTAGCTGGTCTGTCATAATATAATAGAGACATAGAGACAGTAGATCTAGCTGGTTTGTCATATTATATTAGAGACAGTAGATCTAGCTGGTCTGTCATAATATAATAGAGACAGTATATCTAGCTGGTCTGTCATAATATAATAGAGACAGTAGATCTAGCTGGTCTCTCATAATTGAATAGAGACAGTAGATCTAGCTGGTTTGTCATATTATAATAGAGACAGTAGATCTAGCTGGTCTGTCATAATATAATAGAGACAGTAGATCTAGCTGGTCTGTCATAATATAATAGAGACAGTAGATCTAGCTGGTCTGTCATAATATAATAGAGACAGTAGATCTAGCTGGTCTGTCATATTATAATAGAGACAGTAGATCTAGCTGGTCTGTCATAATATAAAAGAGACAGTAGATCTAGCTGGTCTGTCATAATATAATAGAGACAGTAGATCTAGCTGGTCTGTCATAATATAATAGAGACAGTAGATCTAGCTGGTCTGTCATAATATAATGGAGACAGTAGATCTAGCTGGTCTGTCATAATATAATAGAGACAGGAGATCTGGCTGGTTTCTCATAATATAATAGAGACAGTAGATCTAGCTGGTCTGTCATAATATAATAGAGACATTAGATCTAGCTGGTCTGTCATAATATAATAGAGACAGTAGATCTAGCTGGTCTGTCATAATATAATAGAAAAAGTAGATCTAGCTGGTCTGTCATAACATAATAGAGACAGTAGATCTAGCTGGTCTGTCATAATATAATAGAGACAGTAGATCTAGCTGGTCTGTCATAATATAATAGAGACAGTAGATCTAGCTGGTCTGTCATAATATAATAGAGACAGTAGATCTAGCTGGTCTGTCATAATATAATAGAGACAGTAGATCTAGCCGGTCTGTCATAATATAACAGAGACATTACACCTAGCTGGTCTGTCATAATATAATAGAGACAGTAGATCTAGCTGGTCTGTCATAATATAATAGAGACAGTAGATCTAGCTGGTCTGTCATAATATAATAGAGACAGTAGATCTAGCTGGTCTGTCATAATATAATGGAGACAGTAGATCTAGCTGGTCTGTCATAATATAATAGAGACAGGAGATCTGGCTGGTCTCTCATAATATAATAGAGACAGTAGATCTAGCTGGTCTGTCATAATATAATAGAGACATAGAGACAGTAGATGTAGCTGGTTTGTCATATTATAATAGAGACAGTAGATCTAGCTGGTTTGTCATAATATAATAGAGACAGTAGATCTAGCTGGTCTGTCATAATATAATAGAGACAGGAGATCTGGCTGGTTTCTCATAATATAAAGGAGACAGTAGATCTAGCTGGTCTGTCATAATATAATAGAGACAGGAGATCTGGCTGGTTTCTCATAATATAATAGAGACAGTAGATCTAGCTGGTCTGTCATAATATAACAGAGACAGTAGATCTAGCTGGTCTGTCATAATATAATAGAGACAGTAGATCTAGCTGGTTTGTCATATTATATATAGAGACAGTAGATCTAGCTGGTCTCTCTCATAATATAATAGAACAGTAGATCTAGCTGGTCTGTCATAATATAATGAGACAGTAGATCTAGCTGGTCTAATATAACTCAACAAGGCCAATTTTTGTGTACTGGTCTGTCATATTATAATAGAGACAGTAGATCTAGCTGGTCTGTCATAATGTAAAGAGGCATGAGATCTAGCTGGTCTGTCATAATATAATAGAGACAGTAGATCTAGCTGGTCTGTCATAATATAATAGAGACAGTAGATCTAGCTGGTATGTCATAATATAATGGAGACAGTAGATCTAAGCGTCTGTCATAATATAATAGAGACAGGAGATCTGGCTGGTCTTATCATAATATAATAGAGACAGTAGATCTAGCTGGTCTGTCATAATATAATAGAGACAGTAGATCTAGCTGGTCTGTCATAATATAATGGAACAGTAGATCTAGCTGGTCTGTCATAATATAATAGAGACAGTAGATCTAGCTGGTCTGTCATAATATAATAGAGACAGTAGATCTAGCTGGTCTGTCATAATATAATAGAGACAGTAGATCTAGCTGGTCTGTCATAATATAATAGAGACAGTAGATCTAGCTGGTCTGTCATAATATAATAGAAAAAGTAGATCTAGCTGGTCTGTCATAATATAATAGAGACAGTAGATCTAGCTGGTCTGTCATAATATAATAGAGACAGTAGATCTAGCTGGTCTGTCATAATATAATAGAGACAGTAGATCTAGCTGGTCTGTCATAATATAATAGAGACAGTAGATCTAGCTGGTCTGTCATAATATAATAGAGACAGTAGATCTAGCTGGTCTGTCATAATATAATAGAGACA
>NW_024604581.1:0-3519 GCF_018296145.1 Oncorhynchus tshawytscha | reverse complement strand
AAATATCACAGAATGTAAGGGTTTTCTTCTGGTGAAAGAGGGCGGACCAAAATGCAGCGTGGTGGTTATTCATGTTTTTAATAAAGACGACTATACATGAACAGACTATACAAAACAAGAAAAGTGAAAACCTAAACAGTCTATCTGGTGCAAACACAGAGACAGGAACAATCACCCACAAAACCCAACACAAAACAGGCTACCTAAATATGGTTTCCCAATCAGAGACAATGACTAACACCTGCCTCTGATTGAGAACCATATCAGGCCAAACATAGAAATAGACAAACCAGACACACAACATAGAATGCCCACCCAGCTCACGTCCTGACCAACACTAAAACAAAAGGAAAACACATACTGAACGATGGACAGAACGTGACAGAACTCCCCCAAGTGCGGACTCCGAGGCACACACCTAAACCTATAGGGGAGGGTCTGGGTGGGCATCTGTCCCCAGTGGCGGCTCTGGCTGGACGTGGACCCCACTCCATAATTGTCTTAGTCCGCCTCCTTAGCGTCCCTTGGTGGCGACCCTCGCCGCTAACAGCTTGGCCTAGGAGCCTAACAACGGGCCCCACTGGACTGAGGGCAGCTCCGGACTGAGGTAGCTCAGGACTGAGGGGGTAGCTCGGGACTGAGGGGAAGCTTCGGGACTGAGAGGAAGCTCGGGACTGAGAGGAAGCTCGGGACTGAGAGGAAGCTCAGGAGTGAGAGGAAGCTCAGGCAGGTTGATGGATCTACCAGATCCTGGCTGGCTGGTGGTTCCGGCAGATCCTGGCTGACTGGCAGATCCTGGCTGACTGGCGGATCCTGGCTGACTGGCGGATCCTGGCTGACTGGCGGATCCTGGCCGACTGGCGGATCCTGGCCGACTGGCAGTTCTGGCAGATCCTGGCTGACTGGCGGATCCTGGCAGACTGGCGGATCCTGGCTGACTGGCAGTTCTGGCGGATCCTGGCTGACTGGCGGATCCTGGCTGACTGGCGGGTCCTGGCTGACTGGCAGATCCTGGCCGACTGGCAGTTCTGACGGATCCTGGCAGACTGGCGGATCCTGGCAGACTGGCGGATCCTGGCAGACTGGCGGATCCTGGCTGACTGGAAGTTCTGGCGGATCCTGGCTGACTGGTGGATCCTGGCTGACTGGCGGATCTAACTGATCCTGGCAGACTGGCGGCTCTGGCGGCGCTGGGCAGACGGGAATCGCCGACAACGCTGGAGAGACAGGTAGCTCAGATGGAGCTGGGCAGACGGGAAGCTCCGGCAACGCTGGAGAGGAAGGCTCTGGCAGCTGGACTAAGGAGCTCTGGCGCCTCTGGACTGAGGGGCGGGGAGCTCTGGCAGCGCCGAACAGGCGGGAGACTCCGGCTGCACTGGAGGGAGGAAGGCTCCGACAGCGCTGGACAGGCGGGACGCACTGTAGGCCTGATGCGTGGTGCTGGCACTGGTGGTACTGGGCCGAGGACACGCACAGGAAGCCTGGTGCGGGGAGCTGCCACCGGAGGGCTGGTGTGTGGAGGTGGCACTGGATGGACCGGACCGTGAAGGCGTACTGGAGATCTTGAGAGCAGGGCTGGCACTAACCGCCCTGGCTGGATCTTCACCTAGCCCGGCAGATGTGGGAAGCTGGGATGTAGCGCACCCAGGCTAAGCACGCGTACTGGGGACACCATGCGAACCACCGCATAACACGGTGCCTGACCAGCACCACGCTCGCCACGGTTAGCACTGCTAGGAGCACTGTAGTGCTGAGATGGCACAGGGCGTGCAAGGCTAGGGAGATGCACAGGAGGCCTGGTGTGTGAGGCTGGCACAGTCTTCACCAGACAACTAGCACGCACCTCAGGACGAGTATGGAGAGCTGACCCAGGTGTCATCAAATCCCCCGGACACGCTCCGTCGGGCGAATTCTGTGTCTCATGCACCAACAGCAACTCCCTCATATCACTCTCCTCCAATCTCCCCATTAACTCCTTCACAGTCTCTGCTTCGCTCACCTCCAACACCGGCTCTGGTTCTGAGCTCCTCCTTGGCTCCTCACGATAAACGGGGGAGTTGGCTCAGGTTTGACTCCTGACTCTGCCACATTCCCCCTGTACCACCCCCCTAATACATTTTGGTGCTGACTCTCGGGCTTCCGTCCGCGCCGCCGTGCTTGCTTCGCCAACCTCATTCTCCTGTAACCTTCCGCGCACTGCTCCATCGAATCCCAGGCGGGCTCCGGCACTCTCCTGGGTCGACCGCCCAACTGTCTATTTCCTCCCAAGTAGTATAGTCCATATTCTTGCGGTCCAAACCGTCCTCCCATGTCCATTCCTCTTTTTAAGCTGCTGTTGCCCGTTACCACGCCGCTTGGTCCTGGATGATTCTGTAAGGGTTTCTTCTGGTGAAAGAGACGCGGACCAAAATGCAGCGTGGTGGTTATTCATGTTTACTTTATAAGACACTATACATGAACAGACTAAACAAAACAAAACAAGAAAAGTGAAAACCTAAACAGTCCGGTGCAAACACAGAGACAGGAACAATCACCCACAAACCCAACACAAAACAGGCTACCTAAATATGGTTCCCAATCAGAGACAATGACTAACACCTGCCTCGATTGAGAACCATATCAGGCAAACATAGAAATAGACAAACCAGACACACAACATAGAATGCCCACCCAGCTCACGTCCTGACAAACACTAAAACAAGGAAAACACATACGAAAGATGGTCAGAATGTGACAGGGACAACAAACTAAATCAAGCTGACTCCATGTTCATTTTGGGTGTGATATATTGATCTCTATGACAGATATATAGTGGGAGGGCTATGTGAAAGGGATACCTAGTCAGTTGTCCAACTGAATGTATTTAACTGAAATGTGTCTTCTGCATTTGACTGAACACCTCTGAAATGTTGACCTCCATAGCAGATATATTGTGGGAGATTGATGATATGAAAATTTTGGATAATTTGAAGAACATCTATACATCTTAATCCAACCGACCTTGAGAACATTTGGGAGAGTATTGATAAATGTAAAGAAACTGATTTAATTTGTAGCCTTGAAGAAGACACACTGCTGTTCACAAGGCCTGTAGTTTTATAGTATCAGATTAACACTCTGGTCTGTTCTTTGTCTTGTGTTATTGGTTGTCAATAAACAAAACAGACAAATAAGTAATTACTCACGTTGGTTCTGATCATCCATTATCCAAGATGGAGAGTCATGAATAATGATCATGTAAAACAGAATGCATTAGTTATTATTGTTCATTGAAATACTGTCTCATGACATAATTTAATGAAATACCATCCATCATATTGGAATGACTGTTCATCACATTCATTACTAATGTACATCTAGGGAAAGGGATGTAAGCAGTGCTACTATTGGAACAGTCTAAACATCACAGAATGCTTCATACTAGGACATCAAACTAAATTCAAGCTGATTTCATGTTCATTTTGGTGTGTGAAATGTTGAGCTTTATAGCAGATATATTGTGGGAGGACAATGTGAAAT
>NW_024604580.1:0-3518 GCF_018296145.1 Oncorhynchus tshawytscha | reverse complement strand
TATGAGACAGTAGATCTAGCTGGTCTGTCATAATACAATACAGACAGTAGATCTAGCTGGCCTGTCAAATTAGAATAGAGACAGTAGATCTAGCTGGTCTCTCATAATAAATAGAAACAGTAGATCTAGCTGGTCTGTCATAATATAATAGAGACAGTAGATCTAGCTGGTCTGTCATAATATAATAGAGACAGTAGATCTAGCTGGTCTGTCAAAATATAATAGAGACAGTAGATCTAGCTGGTCTGTCATTATATAATAGAGACTGTAGATCTAGCTGGTCTGTCATAATATAATAGAGATGGTAGATCTATCTGGTCTGTCATAATATAATAGAGACAGTAGATCTAGCTGGTCTGTCATAATATGATAGAGACAGAGATCAGCTAGATTTAGCTGGTCTGTCATGTACAATAGAGACAGTAGATCTAGCTGGTTGTCATAATATAATAGAGACAGTAGATCTAGCTGGTCTGTCATATATAATAGAGACAGTAGATCTAGCTGGTCTGTCATAATATAATAGAGACAGTAGATCTAGCTGGTCTGTCATAATATAATAGAGACAGTAGATCTAGCTGGTCTGTCATAATATAATAGAGACAGTAGATCTAGCTGGTCTGTCATTATATAATAGAGACAGTAGATCTAGCTGGTCTGTCATTATATAATAGAGACAGTAGATCTACCTGGCCTGTCATAATATAATAGAGACAGTAGATCTAGCTGGTCTGTCATAATATAATAGAGAAAGTAGATCTAGCTGGTCTGTCATAATATAATAGAGACAGTAGATCTAGCTGATCTGTCATTATATAATAGAGACAGTAGATCTACCTGGTCTGTCAAAATATAGAGTAACTAGATCTAGCTGGTCTGTCATAATATAATAGAGACAGTAGATCTAGCTGGTCTGTCATAATATAATAGAGACAGTAGATCTAGCTGGTCTGTCATAATATAATAGAGACAGTAGATCTAGCTGGTCTGTCATTAAATCAATAGAGACAGTAGATCTAGCTGGTCTGTCATTATATAATAGAGACAGTAGATCTAGCTGGTCTGTCATTATATAATAGAGACAGTAGATCTAGCTGGTCTGTCATTATATAATAGAGACAGTAGATCTAGCTGGTCTGTCATAATATAATAGAGACAGTAGATCTAGCTGGTCTGTCATAATATAATAGAGACAGTAGATCTAGCTGGTCTGTCAAAATATAATAGAGACAGTAGATCTAGCTGGTCTGTCATAATATAATAGAGACAGTAGATCTAGCTGGTCTGTCATAATATAATAGAGACAGTAGATCTAGCTGGTCTGTCATAGTACAATAGAGACAGTAGATCTAGCTGGACTGTCAAAATATAATAGAGACAGTAGATCTATCTGGTCTGTCATAATATAATAGAGACAGTAGATCTAGCTGGTCTGTCATAATATAATAGAGACAGTAGATCTAGCTGATCTGTCATTATATAATAGAGACAGTAGATTTAGCTGGTCTGTCATAATATAATAGAGACAGTAGATCTAGCTGGTCTGTCATAAAATAATAGAGACAGTAGATCTAGCTGAACTGTCATATTATAATAGAGACAGTAGATCTAGCTGGTCTGTCATAATATAATAGAGACATAGAGACAGTAGATCTAGCTGGTCTGTCATAGTACAATAGAGACAGTAGATCTAGCTGGTCTGTCATAATATAATAGAGACAGTAGATCTAGCTGGTCTGTCATAATATAATAGAGACAGTAGATCTAGCTGGTCTGTCATAATATAATAGAGACAGTAGATCTAGCTGATCTGTCATTATATAATAGAGACAGTAGATTTAGCTGGTCTGTCATAATATAATAGAGACAGTAGATCTAGCTGGTCTGTCATAATATAATAGAGACAGTAGATCTAGCTGGTCTGTTATAATATAATAGAGACAGTAGATCTAGCTGGTCTTTCATAATATAATAGAGACAGTAGATCTAGCTGGTCTGTCATCATATAATAGAGACAGTAGATCTAGCTGGTCTGTCATATAATAGAGACAGTAGATCTAGCTGGTCTGTCATAGTATAATAGAGACAGTAGATCTAGCTGGTCTGTCATAATATAATAGAGACAGTAGATCTAGCTGGTCTGTCATAATATAATAGAGACAGTAGATCTAGCTGGTCTGTCATAATATAATAGAGACAGTAGATCTAGCTGGTCTGTCATAATATAATAGAGAAAGTAGATCTAGCTGGTCTGTCATAGTACAATAGAGACAATAGATCTAGCTGGTCTGTCATAATACAATAGAGACAGTAGATCTAGCTGGTCTGTCATAATATAATAGAGACATAGAGACAGTAGATTTAGCTGGTCAGTCATGATATAATAGAGGCAGTAGATCTAGCTGGTCTGTCATATTATAATAGAGACAGTAGATCTAGCTGGTCTGTCATAATATAATAGAGATAGTCGATCTAGCTGGTCTGTCATAATACAATAGAGACAGTAGATCTACCTGGTCTGTCATAATATAATAGAGACATATAGACAGTAGATCTAGCTGGTCTGTCATAATATAATAGAGAAAGTTGATCTACCTGGTCTGTCAAAATATAATTGAGATTGTAGATCTAGCTGGTCTGTCATAATATAATAGAGACAGTAGATCTACCTGGTCTGTCATATTAGAATAGAGACAGTAGATCTAGCTGGTCTGTCATAATATAATAGAGACAGTAGATCTAGCTGGTCTGTCATAATATAATAGAGACAGTAGATTTAGCTGGTCTGTCATAATATAATAGAGACAGTAGATCTAGCTGGTCTGTCAAAATATAATAGAGACAGTAGATTTAGCTGGTCTGTCATAATATAATAGAGACAGTAGATCTAGCTGGTCTGTCATAAAAATAATAGAGACAGTCGATCTAGCTGGACTGTCATATTATAATAGAGATAGTAGATCTAGCTGGTCTGTCATAATATAATAGAGACATAGAGACAGTAGATTTAGCTGGTCTGTCATAGTACAATAGAGACAGTAGATCTAGCTGGACTGTCAAAATATAATAGAGACAGTAGATCTATCTGGTCTGTCATAATATAATAGAGACAGTAGATCTAGCTGGTCTGTCATAATATAATAGAGACAGTAGATCTAGCTGATCTGTCATTATATAATAGAGACAGTTGATTTAGCTGGTCTGTCATAATATAATAGAGACAGTAGATCTAGCTGGTCTGTCATAATATAATAGAGACAGTAGATCTAGCTTGTCTGTTATTATATAATAGAGACAGTAGATCTAGCTGGTCTGTCATACTATAGAGACAGTAGATTTAGCTGGTCTGTCATAGTACAACAGAGACAGTAGATCTAGCTGGCCTGTCATAATTATAATAGAGACAGTAGATCTAGCTGGCCTTTCATAATATAATAGAGACAGTAGATCTAGCTGGTCTGTCATAATATAATAGAGACAGTAGATCTAGCTGGTCTGTCATAATATAATAGAGAAAG
>NW_024604579.1:0-3517 GCF_018296145.1 Oncorhynchus tshawytscha | reverse complement strand
TATTTATTAAACAAAACGTAAATACGACTAAACACTAAACACTACAAAACAATAAACGTAAATGAAAACCGAAAACAGCCTATCTAGTGCAAACTAACAGAGAGTACAAGTAAGACACTAAGGACAATCACCCACGACAAACTCAAAGAATATGGCTGCCTAAATATGGTTCCCAATCAGAGACAACGATAAGCACCTGCCTCTGATTGAGAACCACTCCAGACAGCCATAGACCTTGCTAGACAACCCACTAAGCTAGAATCCCAATACCACCACCAAAACCCCAAGACAAACACACCACAATTACAAAAACCCTATGCCACACCCTGGCCTGACCAAATACATAAAGATAAACACAAAATACTTTGACCAGGGCGTGACAGAACCCCCCTAAGGTGCGGACTCCCGAACGCACCTCAAAACAATAGGGAGGGTCCGGGTGGGCGTCTGTCCATGGTGGCGGCTCCGGCGCGGGACGTGGACCCCACTCCTTTAATGTCTTAGTCCCCTCTCCCTTCGTCCCTGGATAGTCCACCCTCGCCGCCGACCATGGCCTAGTAGTCCCCACCCAGAACCCCACTGGACTGAGGAGCAGATCGGGACTGAAGGACAGCTCGGGACCGAGGCAGCTCGGGACTGAGGGAAGCTCGGGAGTGAGAGGAAGCTCAGGAGTGAGAGGAAGCTCAGGAGTGAGAGGAAGCTCAGGAGTGAGAGGAAGCTCAGGAGTGAGAGGAAGCTCAGGAGTGAGAGGAGTGAGAGGAAGCTCAGGAGTGAGAGGAAGCTCAGGCAGGTAGATAGATCTACCAGCTCCTGGCTGGCTGGTGGTTTCAGCAGATCCTGGCTGACTGGCAGATCCTGGCTGACTGACAGATCTGGAAGAGTCTGGTTGACTGGCAGATCTGGAAGAGTCTGGTTGACTGGCAGATCTGGAAGAGTCAGGTTGACTGGCAGATCTGGAAGAGTCTGGTTGACTGGCAGATCTGGAAGAGTCTGGTTGACTGGCAGATCTGGAAGAGTCTGGTTGACTGGCAGATCTGGAAGAGTCTGGCTGACTGGCAGATCTGGAAGAGTCTGGCTGACTGGCAGATCTGGAAGAGTCTGGCTGACTGGCAGATCTGGAAGAGTCTGGCTGACTGGCAGATCTGGCGGCGCTGGGCAGACTGGCGGCGCTGGGCAGACTGGCGGCGCTGGGCAGACTGGCGGCGCTGGGCAGACTGGCGGCGCTGGGCAGACTGGGCGACGCTGGGCAGACTGGCGACGCTGGGCAGACTGGCGACGCTGGGCAGACTGGCGGTGCTGGGCAGACTGGCGGTGCTGGGCCGACTGGCGATGCTGGGGCAGACTGGCGGCGCTGGGCAGACTGAGACGACGCTGGGCAGACTGGCGACGCTGGGCAGACTGACGACGCTGGGCAGACTGACGACGCTGGGCAGACTGGCGGCGCTGGGCAGACTGGCGGTGCTGGGCCGACTGGCGATGCTGGGCAGACTGGCGATGCTGGGCAGACTGACGGCGCTGGGCAGACTGGCGACGCTGGGCAGACTGGGGGCACTGGCGGCGCTGGGCAGACTGGCGGCACTAGCTGCTCCATATAGGCTGACAGCTCTGGCGGCTTCTTACAGACTGACCGCTCTGGCGGCTCGTGCTGACTGGCAGCTCCTTGCAGACTGGCAGCTCCTTACAGACTGACAGCTCCGTGCAGACTGGCAGCTCCTTGCAGACTGGCAGCTCCTTGCAGACTGGCAGCTCCTTGCAGACTGGCAGCTCCATGCAGACTGGCAGCTCCATGCAGACTGGCTGCTCTATGCAGACTGACAGCTCTGGCTGCTTCATGCAGACTGACATCTCTGGCTGCTCCATGTAGACTGGCTGCTTCATGCAGACTGGCAGCTCGGGCTGCTTCATGTAGACTGACAGCTCTGGCTGCTCCATGCGGACTGACAGCTCTGGCTGCTCCATGTAGACTGACTGCTTCATGCAGACTGGCAGCTCGGGCTGCTTCATGTAGACTGACAGCTCTGGCTGCTCCATGCAGACTGACAGCTCTGACTGTTCCATGCAGACTGACAGCTCTGGCTGCTTCATGCAGACTGGCAGCTCTGGCTGCTCCATGTAGACTGGCTGCTTCATGCAGACTGGCAGCTCGGGCTGCTTCATGTAGACTGACAGCTCTGACTGCTCCATGCGGACTGACAGCTCTGGCTGCTCCATGCAGACTGGCTGCTTCATGCAGACTGGCAGCTCTGGCTGCTCCATGCAGACTGACAGCTCTGGCTGCTCCTTGCAGACTGGCAGCTCTGGCTGCGCTAAACAGGCGGGAGGCTCCGGCAGCGCTGTAGAGGAGGAAGGCTCTGGCTGCGCTAAACAGGCGGGAGACTCCGGCAGCGCTGGAGATGAGGAAGGCTCTAACAGCGCTAGATAGGCGGGAGACTCCGGCAGCGCAGGAGAGGAGAAAGGCTCTGGCTGCGCTAAACAGGCGGGAGGCTCCGGCAGCGCTGTAGAGGAGGATGGCTCTGGCTGCGCTAAACAGGCGAGGCACACTGAAGGCCTGGTGCGTGGTGCTGGAACTGGTGGTACTGGATCGAGGACACGCACAGGAAGCCTGGTGCGGGGAGCTGCTACCGGAGGGCTGGGGTGTGGAGGTGGTACTGAATAGACCGGACCGTGCAGGCGCACTGGAGCTCTTGAGCACCGAGCCTGCCCAACCTTACCTGGCTCGATGCCCACTCTAGCCCGGCCGATACGAGGAGCTGGAATATATCGAACCGGGCTGTGCACCGCACTGGAGACACCGTGCGCTCCACAGCATAACACGGTGCCTGCCCGGTCTCTCCAGCCCCCGGTAAGCACAGGGAGTTTGCGCAGGTCTCCTACCTGGCATAGCTATACTCCCTGTAAGCCCCCAAGAATTTTTGGGGCTGACTCCGGGCTTTCTTGCCAACCGTGTTCCCTCGTATCGCCGGCTCCTCTCTCCGGCTGCCTCTGCTCTCCTAAGTGCCTCCACCTGTTCCCATGGAAGCGATCCCTTCCCGCCAGGATCTCCTCCCATGTGTAGCAACCCTTGCCATCCAATATATCGTCCCATGTCCAATCCTCATTGCGCCGCTGTTGCTGCCTTTGTTGCCTCTCCTCTTTCGGCTGCTCCTGCCTGTTGACACGCCGCTTGGTCCGTTGGTGGTGGGTGATTCTGTAACGGTTTTCTAGTGGTGATGAAGGAGAGTCGGACCAAACTGCAGCGTGTCGATTGCGATCCATATTTATTAAACAAAACGTAAATACGACTAAACACTAAACACTACAAAACAATAAACGTAAATGAAAACCGAAAACAGCCTATCTAGTGCAAACTAACAGAGAGTACAAGTAAGACACTAAGGACAATCACCCACGACAAACTCAAAGAATATGGCTGCCTAAATATGGTTCCCAATCAGAGACAACGATAAGCACCTGCCTCTGATTGAGAACCACTCAGACAGCCATAGACCTTGCTAGACAACCCACTAAGCTAGAATCC
>NW_024604578.1:0-3514 GCF_018296145.1 Oncorhynchus tshawytscha | reverse complement strand
GATATAGCTGGTCTGTCATAATATAATAGAGACAGTAGATCTAGCTGGTCTGTCATAATATAATAGAGACAGTAGATCTAGCTTGTCTGTCATAATATAATAGAGACAGTAGATCTAGCTGGTCTGTCATATTATAATAGAGACAGTCGATCTAGCTGGTCTGACATAATATAATAGAGACAGTAGATCTAGCTGGTCTGTCATATTATAATAGAGACAGTAGATCTAGCTGGTCTGTCATAATATAATAGAGACAGTAGATCTAGCTGGTCTGTCATATTATAATAGAGACAGTAGATCTAGCTGGTCTGTAATAATATAATAGAGACAGTAGATCTAGCTGGTCTGTCATAATATAATAGAGACAGTAGATCTAGCTGGTCTGTCATAATATAATAGAGACAGTAGATCTAGCTGGTCTGTCATAATATAATAGAGAGAGTGGATCTAGCTGGTCTGTAATAATATAATAGAGACAGTCGATATAGCTGGTCTGTCATATTATAATAGAGACAGTAGATCTAGCTGGTCTGTCATATTATAATAGAGACAGTAGATCTAGCTGGTCTGTAATAATATAATAGAGACAGTAGATCTAGCTGGTCTGTCATAATATAATAGAGACAGTAGATCTAGCTGGTCTGTAATAATATAATAGAGACAGTAGATCTAGCTGGTCTGTCATAATATAATAGAGACAGTCGATATAGCTGGTCTGTCATAATATAATAGAGACAGTAGATCTAGCTGGTCTGTCATATTATAATAGAGACAGTAGATCTAGCTGGTCTGTCATAATATAATAGAGACAGTAGATCTAGCTGGTCTGTCATAATATAATAGAGACAGTAGATCTAGCTGGTCTGTCATAATATAATAGAGACAGTAGATCTAGCTGGTCTGTCATATTATAATAGAGACAGTAGATCTAGCTGGTCTGTAATAATATAATAGAGACAGTAGATCTAGCTGGTCTGTCATATTATAATAGAGACAGTAGATCTAGCTGGTCTGTCATAATATAATGGAGACAGTAGATCTAGCTGGTCTGTCATATTATAATAGAGACAGTAGATCTAGCTGGTCTGTAATAATATAATAGAGACAGTAGATCTAGCTGGTCTGTCATAATATAATAGAGACAGTAGATCTAGCTGGTCTGTAATAATATAATAGAGACAGTAGATATAGCTGGTCTGTCATATTATAATAGAGACAGTAGATCTAGCTGGTCTGTCATAATATAATAGAGACAGTGTCATATTATAAAATAGAGACAGTAGATCTAGCTGGTCTGTAATAACATAATAGAGACAGTAGATATAGCTGGTCTGTCATAATATAATAGAGACAGTAGATATAGCTGGTCTGTCATATTATAATAGAGACAGTAATATATAATAGACAGTAGATCTAGCTGTCATATTATAAAGAGACAGTAGATCTAGCTGGTCTGTAATAACATAATAGAGACAGTAGATATAGCTGGTCTGTCATATTATAATAGAGACAGTAGACCTAGCTGGTCTGTCATAATATAATAGAGACAGTAGATCTAGCTGGTCTGTCATAATATAAAAGAGACAGTAGATCTAGCTGGTCTGTCATAATATAATAGAGACAGTAGATCTAGCTGGTCTGTCATAATATAAAAGAGACAGTATATCTAGCTGGTCTGTCATAATATAATAGAGAGAGTGGATCTAGCTGGTCTGTAATAATATAATAGAGACAGTAGATATAGCTGGTCTGTCATAATATAATAGAGACAGTAGATCTAGCTGGTCTGTCATAATATAATAGAGACAGTAGATCTAGCTGGTCTGTCATATTATAAAAGAGACAGTAGATCTAGCTGGTCTGTCATAATATAATAGAGACAGTAGATATAGTTGGTCTGTCATGTTATAATAGAGACAGTAGATATAGTTGGTCTATCATATTATAAAAGAGACACTAGATCTAGCTGGTCTGTAATAAAATAGAGACAGTAGATATAGCTGGGGCTGTCATATTATAAGAGACAGTAAATCTAGCTGGTCTGTCATAATATAATAGAGACAGTAGATCATAGCTGGTCTGTAATAATATAATAGAGACAGTAGATCTAGCTGGTCTGTCATAATATAATAGAGACAGTAGATCTAGCTGGTCTGTAACAAATATAATAGAGACAGTAGATCTAGCTGGTCTGTAATAATATAATAGAGACAGTAGATATTATAATAGAGACTGGATCTAGCTGGTCTATTATAATAGAGACAGTAGATCTAGCTGGTCTGTCATAATATAATAGAGACAGTAGATCTAGCTGGTCTGTCATATTATAAAAGAGACAGTAGATCTAGCTATAAAGAGACAGTAGATCTAGCTGGTCTGTAATAATATAATAGAGACAGTAGATATAGCAGGTCTGTCATATTATAATAGAGACAGGAGATCTAGCTGGTCTTTAACAATATAATAGAGACAGTATATCTAGCTGGTCTGTCAAAATATAATAGAGAGAGTAGATCTAGCTGGTCTGTAATAATATAATAGAGACAGTCGATATAGCTGGTCTGTCATATTATAATAGAGACAGTAGATATAGCTGGTCTGTCATAATATAATAGAGACAGTAGATATAGCTGGTCTGTCATAATATAATAGAGACAGTAGATCTAGCTGGTCTGTCATAATATAATAGAGACAGTAGATCTAGCTGGTCTGTCATAATATAATAGAGACAGTAGATCTAGCTGGTCTGTAATAAAATAATAGAGACAGATGGATCTAGAGACAGTCGATATAGCTGGTCTGTCATATTATAATAGAGACAGTAGATCTAGCTGGTCTGTCATATTATAAAGAGACAGTAGATCTAGCTGGTCTGTAATAACATAATAGAGACAGTAGATATAGCTGGACTGTCATATTATAATAGAGACAGTAGACCTGGCTGGTCTGTCTAGATATAGCTGGTCTGTAATAATATAATAGAGGCAGTTAGATCTAGCTGGTCTGTCATAATATAATCGAGACAGTAGATATAGCTGGTCTGTAATAATATATAGAGACAGTAGATCTAGCTGGTCTGTAATAATATAATAGAGACAGTATATCTAGCTGGTCTGTCATATTATAATAGGAGACTAGCTGATCTGATCTAATATAATAGAGACAGTACGATATGGCCTGGTCTGTCATAATATAATAAAGACTGTAGATCCCCATGGTCTATCACCAATATAATGGGTGGTGGATCTGGTCTGTCATATTATAAAAGAGACAGTAGATCTAGCTGATCTGTAATAATATAATAGAGACAGTAGATCTAGCTGGTCTGTCATATTATAATAGAGACAGTAGATCTAGCTGGTCTGTAATAATATAATAGAGACAGTAGATGTAGCTGGTCTGTAATAATATAATAGAGACAGTAGATATAGCTGGTCTGTCATATTATAATAGAGACAGTAGATATAGCTGGTCTGTCATAATATAAAAGAGACAGTCGATATAGCTGGTCTGT
>NW_024604577.1:0-3513 GCF_018296145.1 Oncorhynchus tshawytscha | reverse complement strand
CTTCTGGTGACATGATGATGATTGATGCTTGGTTGCCATTTGACAAATAAAATAATGTCGCTCTTATCCATAATAATCTCATCATGTCGGTAGCCTACCAGCACTGTATCTTTGAGCTGTTGGCTACAGTGCACGGGACAAGAGGACTTTTGCTATATAACTCAACGGTTTTTCAAAACCCTCAGTAGAGTTGAAAATGCAATGGAAACCCATTTAACTTGCATTTTTCATTCAGTACATGGGAATTCAACAGGAAAACATTTTTTCCGTGCACTACATCATCACGCAAAGACTTTTATCCGCAATAAATCTGTTTGATGCAAACGTTTCCGGTGGGAAAATGCGTATATTGTTTTATGCAGATTTGAGAATATTCACATGAAAATGTTAGCAGATGTTATTGGTCACATACACATGGTTAGCAGATGTTATTGGTCACATACACATGGTTAGCAGATGTTATTGGTCACATATACATGGTTAGCAGATGTTATTGGTCACATACACATGGTTAGCAGATGTTATTGTGAATGTGGCGAAATGCTTGTGCTTCTAAATCCGACAGTACAGCAGTATCAAACAGATAATATCTAACAATTCCACAACAAAACCTAATACACATAATCTAGTAAAGGAATGGGATGAGATTATAGAAGTATAAAATATATGGATGAGCAGTAACAGAGCGTCTAAGATGCAATATATAGTGAAGGATACAGTGTACAGTGTAGAACCAGTAAAGGCCGCTTTACCACTCTTGGGTAGGGGAGTAGGGGAATTTCTTTGGCTTCTGAGCCTTAACATATCTAACAGTCAGTTTCTTAACAGGTACATGTTTATCAATAATTGGAAGAAGCAATTTCATATGGTAAAAACAGGTCAACACATTTAGGCAACAATGTAAGACAATGGGAGCACTGTGTATGTTCTCTGATGAGCTGTGAGTCAATGAGATGTGAAATATCAATATACACGCTAAGAGAAGTAATTTCTCTCTCCTGTGTGGATTCTCTCATGACGTTTAAGTGATTGTTATGAGTAATATGTTTTCCCAAAGTCTGAGCTTTTGTAAGCCTTCTCCTCTGTGTCATGTTCTTTCAGGCTTCCTAAATGGGCAAAAGCTTTGCACCCTGGGAGGAGTGGTAAAGCATCTCCCCTGTGTGTATTTTCTCATGTTGGTTCAGGTTGTTTTTCTGGTTAAAACTCCTTCCACACTGGGAGCAGTAGAAAGGCTTCTCCCCTGTGTGTATTCTCTCATGCTGTTTCAGATCCCCTGAATGTTTGAAACACTTGCCACACTGGGAGCAGTGGTACGGCTTCTCCCCTGTGTGTACTCGCTCATGTTTCAGATTCCCTAACTGGGTGAAACTCTTTCCACACTGGGAGCAATGGTAAGGCTTCTCCCCTGTGTGATGCCGTATCAGGTTCCCTCTGGTTAAAACCCATGCCTTCTCCCCTGTTTTCAGCTCAGCTCCCTGACTGGTTGAAACACTTGCCACACTGGGAGCAGTGGTAAGGCTTCTCCCTTTCAGCTCCCCTGTGGTTGAAAACTTGCCACACTGGGAGCAGTGGTAAGGCTTCTCCCCTGTGTGAATTCTCTCATGCCGTTTCAGGTTCCCTAAATCTTTAAAACTCTTTCCACACTGGGAGCAGTGGTAAGGCTTCTCCCCTGTGTGTATTTTCTCGTGTTGTTTCAGGTCCCAAAACCGGTTACAACCCTTTCCACAGTGGGAGCACTGGTGTCGTCTTGCTGGTTTGGACGTCCCTGGCTCTGGTTCCTCTGAGTCTGGTCTTTCTCCTGCCAAAGACAGTGTTTTTAAAAATAGAGACCCGAATGAAATCTCCACATGATAAAACAACAGTGCTACGAGAGTAAATCCTAATCAGATCTCTCAACCTGAGGCCAAACCAATGTAGAGCTTCCTGTTTTACAAGTCAGAACACAAAAATCTAAACAGTTCTAGCACACTGAAGACACAGATTCCAATCGAGAAGGTGGTTCTAAATATATAACTTTCATAGCTGTATGATACAGAATGCGACCTACACACTTCCTTAAACATAAAATAACTAAAGAAGTAATTTTGTGTAATAGTCAAACTAATTTTTACATCGAAGACACAAAGCACATCAGTAACATCTCCCCTTTGTCGAAAGGGATCGACACCAGCTGTTTAAATGGACCAATTTCTTATTTAGACGTTGACAGGTTTTCAACATTTTGACTATCGCTGATGTCATATTTTGGGTAAAGTTAAAATTAAGGTGAAATATTTGGAAAGATGTTCCCAAAACTGATAGTAACTACAATAAACAAAAATATAAATGCAACATGTAAAGTGTTGGATGTTTCATGAGCTGAAACAAAAGATTGCAATTTTTTTTACATCCCTGTTAGTAAACATTTCTCCTTTGCCAAGAAAATTCATCCAGCTGACAGGTGTGGCATGTCAAGCTGATTAAACAGCATGATCGTTACACAGGTGACCTTGTGCTGGGGAGAATAAAAGGCCACACTAAAATGTGCAGTTTTGTCACACAACAATGCCACAGGTGTCTCAAGTTTTGAGGGAGCGTGCAATTGGCATGCTGACTGCAGGAATATCCACTAGAGCTGTTACCAGATAATTGAATGTTCAATTCTCTACCAGAAGCTGCCTATAACATTGTTTTAGAGAATTTGGCAGTACGTCCAACATGCCTCACAACTGCAGACCACATGTAACCACGCCAGACCAGTACATGCGGCTTCTTCGCCTATGGGAACTGAGACCAGCCACCCGGACATCTGATGAAACTGAGGAGCAGGTCTCTCCGTAATAAAGCCAATGGCTGTGCCCCTGCCCAGTCATGTTAACTTCTTTGATATAGGGGGCGCTCTTTTAATTTATGGATAAAAAAACGTTCCCATTTTAAACAAGATATTTTGTCACGAAAAGATGCTCGACCATGCATATAATTGACAGCTTTGGAAAGAAAACACTCTGACGTTTCCAAAACTGCAAAGATATTATCTGTGAGTGCCACAGAACTGATGCTACAGGCGAAACCAAGATGAAACTTCAAACAGGAAATGAGCTAAATTTGAGGCAATGTTTTCCATTGTCTCCTTATATGGCTGTGAATGCGCCCTGAACGAGCCTACACGTTCTGCCGTTTCCCCAAGGTGTCTGCAGCATTATGACGTGTTTGTAGGCATATCATTGGAAGATTGGCCATAAGAGACTACATTTACCAGGTGTCCGCCCGGTGTCCTTTGTCGAAATTGGTGCGTAATCTTCAGCTGCACGCATTCAGCCATGTGATTCAGAGGAGAGAGGAGACTTCCACGAACGATATATCATCGAAGAGATATGTGAAAAACACCTTGAGGATTGATTCTAAACAACGTTTACCATGTTTCAGTCGATATTATGGAGTTAATTTGGAAAAAGTCAGGCGTTTTGATGACTGAATTTTCATTTTTTTTTGGTAGCCAAACGTGACGAACCAAACGGAGCGATTTCTCCTACA
>NW_024604576.1:0-3513 GCF_018296145.1 Oncorhynchus tshawytscha | reverse complement strand
ATGACAGACCAGCTAGATCTACTGTCTCTATTATAATATGACAGACCAGCTAGATCTACTGTCTCTATTATAATATGACAGACCAGCTAGATCTACTGTCTCTATTATAATATGACAGACCAGCTAGATCTACTGTCTCTATTATAATATGACAGACCAGCTAGATCTACTGTCTCTATTATAATATGACAGACCAGCTAGATCTACTGTCTCTATTATAATATGACAGACCAGCTAGATCTACTGTCTCTATTATAATATGACAGACCAGCTAGATCTACTGTCTCTATTATATTATGACAGACCAGCTAGATCTACTGTCTCTATTATAATATGACAGACCAGCTAGATCTACTGTCTCTATTATAATATGACAGACCAGCTAGATCTACTGTCTCTATTATAATATGACAGACCAGCTAGATCTACTGTCTCTATTATAATATGACAGACCAGCTAGATCTACTGTCTCTATTATATTATGACAGACCAGCTAGATCTACTGTCTCTATTATAATATGACAGACCAGCTAGATCTACTGTCTCTATTATAATATGACAGACCAGCTAGATCTACTGTCTCTATTATAATATGACAGACCAGCTAGATCTACTGTCTCTATTATAATATGACAGACCAGCTAGATCTACTGTCTCTATTATAATATGACAGACCAGCTAGATCTACTGTCTCTATTATAATATGACAGACCAGCTAGATCTACTGTCTCTATTATATTATGACAGACCAGCTAGATCTACTGTCTCTATTATAATATGACAGACCAGCTAGATCTACTGTCTCTATTATAATATGACAGACCAGCTAGATCTACTGTCTCTATTATAATATGACAGACCAGCTAGATCTACTGTCTCTATTATAATATGACAGACCAGCTAGATCTACTGTCTCTATTATAATATGACAGACCAGCTAGATCTACTGTCTCTATTATAATATGACAGACCAGCTAGATCTACTGTCTCTATTATAATATGACAGACCAGCTAGATCTACTGTCTCTATTATAATATGACAGACCAGCTAGATCTACTGTCTCTATTATAATATGACAGACCAGCTAGATCTACTGTCTCTATTATAATATGACAGACCAGCTAGATCTACTGTCTCTATTATAATATGACAGACCAGCTAGATCTACTGTCTCTATTATAATATGACAGACCAGCTAGATCTACTGTCTCTATTATAATATGACAGACCAGCTAGATCTACTGTCTCTATTATAATATGACAGACCAGCTAGATCTACTGTCTCTATTATAATATGACAGACCAGCTAGATCTACTGTCTCTATTATAATATGACAGACCAGCTAGATCTACTGTCTCTATTATAATATGACAGACCAGCTAGATCTACTGTCTCTATTATAATATGACAGACCAGCTAGATCTACTGTCTCTATTATAATATGACAGACCAGCTAGATCTACTGTCTCTATTATAATATGACAGACCAGCTAGATCTACTGTCTCTATTATAATATGACAGACCAGCTAGATCTACTGTCTCTATTATAATATGACAGACCAGCTAGATCTACTGTCTCTATTATAATATGACAGACCAGCTAGATCTACTGTCTCTATTATAATATGACAGACCAGCTAGATCTACTGTCTCTATTATAATATGACAGACCAGCTAGATCTACTGTCTCTATTATAATATGACAGACCAGCTAGATCTACTGTCTCTATTATAATATGACAGACCAGCTAGATCTACTGTCTCTATTATAATATGACAGACCAGCTAGATCTACTGTCTCTATTATAATATGACAGACCAGCTAGATCTACTGTCTCTATTATAATATGACAGACCAGCTAGATCTACTGTCTCTATTATAATATGACAGACCAGCTAGATCTACTGTCTCTATTATAATATGACAGACCAGCTAGATCTACTGTCTCTATTATAATATGACAGACCAGCTAGATCTACTGTCTCTAACAGGCTAGATCTACTGTCTCTATTATAATATGACAGACCAGCTAGATCTACTGTCTCTATTATAATATGACAGACCAGGTAGATCTGCTGTCTCTATTATAATATGACAGACCATCTAGATCTACTGTCAGTAATATATTATGACAGACCAGCTAGATCTACTGTCTCTATTATAATATGACAGACCAGCTAGATCTACTGTCTCTATTATAATATGACAAACCAGCTAGATCTATTGTCTCTATTATAATATGAAGGACCAGCTAGATCAACTGTCCCTATTATATTATGACAGACCAGCTAGATCTACTGTCTCTATTATATGACACACCAGCTAGATCTACTGCCTCTATTATAATATGACAGACCAGCTAGATCTACTGTGTCTATTATATTATGACAGACCAGCTAGATCTATGGTCTTTATAATATGACAGACCAGCTAGATCTATGGTTTCTATTATATTATGACAGACCAGCTAGATCTACTGTCTCGATTATAATATGAACAACCAGCTAGAAATTTGACAGACCAGCTAGATCTACTGTCTCTATTATAATATGACAGACCAGCTAGATCTACTGTCTCTATTATAATATGACAGACCAGCTAGATCTACTGTCTCTATTATAATATGACAGACCAGCTAGATCTACTGTCTCTATTATAATATGACAGACCAGCTAGATCTACTGTCTCTATTATAATATGACAGACCAGCTAGATCTACTGTCTCTATTATAATATGACAGACCAGCTAGATCTACTGTCTCTATTATAATATGACAGACCAGCTAGATCTACTGTCTCTATTATAATATGACAGACCAGCTAGATCTACTGTCTCTATTATAATATGACAGACCAGCTAGATCTACTGTCTCTATTATAATATGACAGACCAGCTAGATCTACTGTCTCTATTATAATATGACAGACCAGCTAGATCTACTGTCTCTATTATAATATGACAGACCAGCTAGATCTACTGTCTCTATTATAATATGACAGACCAGCTAGATCTACTGTCTCTATTATAATATGACAGACCAGCTAGATCTACTGTCTCTATTATAATATGACAGACCAGCTAGATCTACTGTCTCTATTATAATATGACAGACCAGCTAGATCTACTGTCTCTATTATAATATGACAGACCAGCTAGATCTACTGTCTCTATTATAATATGACAGACCAGCTAGATCTACTGTCTCTATTATAATATGACAGACCAGCTAGATCTACTGTCTCTATTATAATATGACAGACCAGCTAGATCTACTGTCTCTATTATAATATGACAGACCAGCTAGATCTACTGTCTCTATTATAATATGACAGACCAGCTAGATCTACTGTCTCTATTATAATATGACAGACCAGCTAGATCTACTGTCTCTATTATAATATGACAGACCAGCTAGATCTACTGTCTCTATTATAATATGACAGACCAGCTAGATCTACTGTCTCTATTATAATATGACAGACCAGCTAGATCTACTGTCTCTATTATA
>NW_024604574.1:0-3510 GCF_018296145.1 Oncorhynchus tshawytscha | reverse complement strand
TTACGGATACAGTTATCCTGTGTGTGTCATTTGTTTGCTCTAGAGCTCAATCTCTCTGTAAATGCCATGTCTGTAGGTCTCTGTGTTTCACTCTCGCTTTGTGTCTTAACCTCTCTTTTGTTTGAGCACCTCCATAGCACTTTGTCATCACCTGTGAGTATTGTTTTTTGTTATGGTGTTTGTTTGTTGCTGGTGGGAAAAGGGGGAAACAAGACAAGTCGCCCATGGGCATACACTACCCGTAGGTGAACTTTGTTAAATACACTAGTTAGAACTGGGCGGACCACCCACTGTATTTTTGGTTAGTTAGTTAGCTGTTGTTAAAGTAGGCTAGTCTAGCTTAGGGGTGTTTTTGTATATTTATTGTTTCTTTCCTTGGGTCCAGCTCAGCCCCTTTTCCTGCTCCCCCATTACCGTGTGTTTATAAATAAACCTGGAGTTTGACGGTAGATTTCTGTTGTCGTGGTTATTTCGTTCACACTTTTACTTTGTCACAATAATAATTTGCATGAGTTATGTTACGGGTCTCATTACCATCCCCCCTAGACTGTCGGGCCAAAAGGGATTCGTAACATAAGTGGGGGCTCATCCGGGATCTGTCATAACTGACACCCATGCCGCTCATGTAGATTGTTGTAGTGGTATAGTTCAGTGTTGAGCGTCATAGCTGAAGTAGCATTAGTGTTTGCTATTTTCTTTGGCACTTGTGAAGTAGTGTAAAATGACTACTTTTGATTTGAAATCCTTTTTGGATAACCCTTCGTGGGAGGTTTTTGACAAATGTCGTAGAGTTGATTTAATGACCTTGGCTGACCATTATTCAGTATCGATTCCGCAGAGTTTAGTTAAGGCGGAGGTTAAACAGCTAGTATTAAATGTATTGTTGGAAGAGCAGGTGCTTGTGTTACCGCTGCCTGAGTCTACTACCCTGTAGGGGATGTTGCTGCTCCTGTAAGCCCATTGGTGTCTGATAATGAGGGAGAGGCTAAAACACCAGCCACATTGTCCCGTTTTGATCCACTCTCCCCACTGTCAAATGGTGATGCCAGGAGGGATGTCCGTTTAGCACAGTTCCAACTGGAGGTGGAAGAGAGCCCAAATTAGGCGAGAGACTCTCCAGTTGGAGATGTGTAAAATTGAGGCAGAAAAAGAACGAGAACAAAGGCAGTTGGAGTTCAAAATGCGCCAGATGGAACTGGAGGCAGAGACAGCAAGGCTAGCCTTCGTTCCTACTGTGCCTGTTTGTGAGCCGTCCTCACCTGCTGTGTCCTCAAACACGTTTGACATTAGTAGGCAGATTGCCTTAGTACCTTTGTTCAGAGAGTCAGAGGTTGACTCCTATTTTTGTGTATTTGAGCGTATAGCCGTAGCATTGAAATGGCCTGAAGAGGTATGGTGTCTATTACTTCAGTGTAAATTAACTGGTAAAGCCCAAGAGGTTTTGTCAGCGCTACCTCTAGAGGACAGTTTGAATTATGAAGTGGTCAAAGCTACTGTTCTTCGTGCCTATGAGCTTGTGCCTGAGGCATACCGACAGAGATTTAGGTCTCATAGAAAGTCTTCTAGTAAGACTTATGTGGAATTTGCTAGAGACAAGGGAAATCTGTTTGATAAATGGCATGCTGCTAGTAAGGTAACTGATTTCAACTCTCTCCGGGAGTTAATCTTGTTGGAAGAGTTTAAAAATTGCTTACCCGAACGCATTGTAGTTTACCTAAACGAACAGAAAGTATCCTCCCTGGCAGAAGCGTCTGTGTTGGCAGACGAGTTTGTGTTGACGCACAAGAGTGTGTTTTCGGCTCAAACTGAGAGTAGAGCCACTGAGTTTCCTACCTTTAGCCCTAGTCGGCCAGCAGTAGTATATCAAGCACGCCAGAAGAATGAGCGTCCCTGTTTCTATTGTCATAAAGTAGGACATATGATTAATGATTGCTTCCTGCTTAAACGCAAACAAGGGATGCCTCTTCGTGCCAAGCCACCAACAGGTGTTGCTCTAATTCGTACGGTTGTGAGGTCTGCAACAAAACAGGTGCCTCAGGGTAACTGTAGTTTGAAAGTCTCAGTCCCCGACCGCAGTTATGAACCATTCATTTTCGAGGGGTTTGTGTCCCTAACGAATGACGAAGCGTCTCAGCGACCGGTTAAAATCCTTAGAGATACTGGTGCGGCGCAGTCGTTTATATTGTCTGATGTGTTGCCCTTATCTGACGATACATACTGTGGTTCCAGTGTGTTAGTGCAGGGTATTGAAATGGGTTTTGTCCCAGTGCCATTGCACTTTGTGAAAGTACACTCTGAGTTAATCAGTGGAATATTCAGAGTGGGGTACGTCCTATGTTGCCAGTGAAAGGTGTGACCTTTATAATGGGTAACGATATTGCCGGAGGAAACGTAGTACCCGTATTGGAAGTATTGGATAAAAGTGACCACTCTCTCTCGAATGAGCTGGCACAGAGTTATCCACATGTGTTCCCCGCTTGTGCTGTCACTCGTGCTCAGGCACTACAAGAGGGTGACGTGATAGATTTGTCGAACACTGTTCTGTTCAAAGAGGTTGATCAAGAAGATGGATTGTGTGATACCTCTGAGAAGCTGATCACCTCTGACAAACAGCCCAGGAAAGAATCAAAGAACGTTGAACTTATTGCTGAGGCAATACAGTTACCAGTCACTCGTGAGCAGCTGATTGCTAACCAAAAGGTTGACAACAAGCTTGCTAAATGTTTTTCTAGTGTTGTCTCATTGGAAGATGTGAAGAAGAAGAACGTGGCTTACTTCATTGATGGTAATCTCCTCATGCGTAAATGGAAATCCCATGTTGACGCGGATGGAGATTGGAATGCTGTTTACCAAATAGTGATTCCTACAGCCTTTCGACAAAATGTGTTATCCCTTGCTCATGATCACCAGTGGTCTGGTCATTTAGGAATCACAAAAACTTATGATCGGATCCTTCGACATTTCTTTTGGCCGGGTTTAAAACAAGATGTGGCTCAGTTCTGTCGGACATGCCACACATGTCAGATAACAGGAAAACCAAATCAGGTTATTCCTCCCGCTCCTCTTTGTCCCATACCTGTCATAGGTGAACCATTCGAGCATGTGGTGGTTGATTGTGTCGGACCGTTACCGAAGACAAAATCGGGTAACCAGTTTTTGTTAACGATAATGTGTATGGCTACAAGATACCCCGAGGCCATTCCTCTGAGAAGGATTACAGCCCCGGTAGTGAGTAAAGCCTTAATAAAATTCTTCACGACATTCGGGTTACCTAAGGTGGTACAAAGCGATCAAGGTACCAATTTCCTATCCAAGCTCTTCAAGCAGGTGTTAAAATCCTTGTCAATTACGCACCGTGTGTCAAGCGCCTATCACCCAGAGTCTCAGGGTGCGCTTGAAAGATGGCATCAGACACTGAAGTCTATGCTACGTAAATATTGTTTGGAATCTGAGAAAGATTGGGATGAGGGAGTTCCTCTAGTTTTGTTTGCTGCTCGTGAAACTGTGCAG
>NW_024604573.1:0-3505 GCF_018296145.1 Oncorhynchus tshawytscha | reverse complement strand
ATGCTGACCCATCCAGTTCACCCATGCTGACCCTTGTACTTCCGGCGCCGACAGAGATGGCCGCCTCGCTTCGCGTTCCTAGGAAACTATGCAGTTTTTTGTTTTTTTACGTGTTATTTCTTACACTAGTACCCCAGTCATCTTAGGTTTCTTTACATACAGCCGACAAGAACTACTGAATATAAGATCAGCGTCAACTCACCATCAGTACGACCAAGAATATGTTTTTTGCGACGCGGATCCTGTGTTCTGCCTTACAACCAATGTAACCGAGTGGATCACATGCGCGACCAAAAAAAAAAAAAACGACTCAGAAAAAGGAAACAGAAGCGGTCTTCTGGTCAGACTCCGGAGGCAGACATCGTGCACCACTCCCTAACATTCTTCTTGCCAATGTCCAGTCTCTTGACAACAAGGTTGATGAAATCCGAGCAAAGGGGTAGCATTCCAGAGGACATCAGAGACTGTAACGTTCTCTGCTTCACGGAAACATGGCTAACTGGAACGCAATCCCGAGCGGTGCAGCCAGCGGGTTTCTCACGCATCGCGCCGACAAGAAACAAACATCTTTCTGGTAGAAAGAGGGCGGGGGCGTATGTCTTATGGCCAACGTGACATGGTGTGATGAAAAGAAACATACAGGAACTCAAATCCTTCTGTTCACCTGATTTTGAATTCCTCACAATCAAATGTAGACCGCATATCTACCAAGAGAATTCTCTTCGATTATAATCACAGCCCCGTATATATCCCCCCAAGCAGACACATCGATGGCTCTGAGCGAACTTTATTTAACTCTCTGCAAACTGGAAACGATTTATCCGGAGGCTGCATTCATTGTAGCTGGGGATTTTAACAAGGCTAATCTGAAAACAAGACTCCCTAAATTGTATCAGCATATCGATTGTGCAACCAGGTTGGAAAGACCTGGATCATTACTCTAACTTCCGCGACGCATATAAGGCCCTGCCCCGCCCCCCTTTCGGAAAAGCTGACCCGCGACTCCATTTTGTTGATCCCTGCCTACAGGCAAACTAAAACAAAAAGAGCTCCCACGCTGAGTCTGTCCAACGCTGGTCCCGACCAAGCTGACTCCACACTCAAGACTGCTTCCATCACGTGGACTGGGAGATGTTTCGTATTGCGTCAGACAACAACATTGACGAATGCGCTGATGCGGTGTGCGAGTTCATTAGAACGTCGTTGAAGATAATATTCCCATAGCAGCGATTAAAACATTCCCTAACCAGAAACCGTGGATTGATGGCAGCATTCGTGTGAAACTGAAGGCACGAACCACTGCTTTTAATCAGGGCAAGGTGTCTGGTAACATGGCTGAATACAAACAGTGCAGCTATTCCCTCCATAAGGCTATCAAACAAGCTAAGCGCCAGTACAGAGACAAAGTAGAATCTCAATTCAACGGCTCAGACACAAGAGGTATGTGGCAGGGTCTACAGTCAATCACGGACTACAGGAAGAAACCCAGCCCAGTCACGGACCAGGATGTCTTGCTCCCAGGCAGACTAAATAACTTTTTGCCCGCTTTGAGGACAATACAGTGCCACTGACACGGCCTGCAACGGAAACATGCGGTCTCTCCTTCACTGCAGCCGAAGTGAGTAAGACATTTAAAACGTGTTAACCCTCGCAAGGCTGCAGGCCCAGACGGCATCCCCAGCCGCGCCCTCAGAGCATGCGCAGACCAGCTGGCCGGTGTGTTTACGGACATATTCAATCAATCCCTATACCAGTCTGCTGTTCCCACATGCTTCAAGAGGCCACCATTGTTCCTGTTCCCAAGAAAGCTAAGGTAACTGAGCTAAACGACTACCGCCCCGTAGCACTCACATCCGTCATCATGAAGTGCTTTGAGAGACTAGTCAAGGACCATATCACCTCCACCCTACCTGACACCCTTGACCCACTCCAATTTGCTTACCGCCCAAATAGGTCCACAGACGATGCAATCTCAACCACACTGCACACTGCCCCCTAACCCATCTGGACAAGAGGAATACCTATGTGAGAATGCTGTTCATCGACTACAGCTCGGCATTCAACACCATAGTACCCTCCAAGCTCGTCATCAAGCTCGAGACCCTGGGTCTCGACCCCGCCCCTGTGCAACTGGGTACTGGACTTCTGACGGGCCGCCCCCAGGTGGTGAGGGTAGGCAACAACATCTCCTCCCCGCTGATCCTCAACACTGGGGCCCCCACAAGGGTGCGTTCTGAGCCCTCTCCTGTACTCCTGTTCACCCACGACTGCGTGGCCATGCACGCCTCCAACTCAATCATCAAGTTTGCGGACGACACAGCAGTGGTAGGCTTGATTACCAACAACAGCAGGACGGCCTACAGGGAGGAGGTGAGGGCCCTCGGAGTGTGGTGTCAGGAAAATAACCTCACTCTCAACGTCAACAAAACTAAGGAGATGATTGTGGACTTCAGGAAACAGCAGAGGGAACACCCCATCCACATCGATGGAACAGTAGTGGAGAGGGTAGCAAGTTTAAGTTCCTCGGCATACACATCACAGACAAACTGAATTGGTCCACTCACACAGACAGCATCGTGAGGAAGGCGCAGCAGCGCCTCTTCAACCTCAGGAGGCTGAAGAAATTCGGCTTGTCACCAAAAGCACTCACAAGCTTCTACAGATGCACAATCGAGCATCCTGGCGGGCTGTATCACCGCCTGGTATGGCAACTGCACCGCCCTCAACCGTAAGGCTCTCCAGAGGTAGTGAGGTCTACTGCAACGCATCACCGGGGGCAAACTACCTGCCCTCCAGGACACCTACACCACCCGATGCTACAGGAAGGCCATAAAGATCATCAAGGACATCAACCACCGAGCCACTGCCTGTTCACCCCGCTGCCATCCAGAAGGCGAGGTCAGTACAGGTGCATCAAAGCTGGGACCGAGAGACTGAAAAACAGCTTCTATCTCAAGGCCATCAGACTGTTAAACAGCCACCACTAACATTGAGTGGCTACTGCCAACACACTGTCAATGACACTGACTCTACTCCAGCCACTTTAATCATGGGAATCGATGGGAAATGATGTAAATATATCACTAGCCACTTTAAACAATGCTACCTTATATAATGTTACTTACCTACATTGTTCATCTCATATGCATACGTTGATACTGTACTCTATATCATCGACTGCATCCTTATGTAATACATGTATCACTAGCCACTTTAACTATGCCACTTGGTTTACATACTTATCTCATATGTATATACTGTACTCGATATCATCTACTGTATCTTGCCTATGCTGCTCTGTACCATCACTCATTCATATATCCTTATGTACATATTCTTTATCCCCTTACACTGTGTATGACAGTAGTTTTTTTTGGAATTGTTAGTTAGATTACTTGCTCGTTATTACTGCATTGTCGGAACTAGAAGCACAAGCATTTCGCTACACTCGCATTAACATCTGCTAACCATGTGTATGTGACAAATAAAATTTGATTTGATTTGA
>NW_024604572.1:0-2500 GCF_018296145.1 Oncorhynchus tshawytscha | reverse complement strand
AACGATTTATTGTGTCAAAAAATGTTGAAACACATCCTCTCTCTCTCTCTCTCACACCCAAACACACCCCCACACACACACACACTACAGAGTACACAGTCAAGTACAACACTAAGTGCTTACATTCAGAATGCTTGATAAAATGTCTTGGAAATGGTATATTCTTTAAAAGTATAAAATACACAACTTGTAAAAGTGCAACAGAATAGAATATAAAACATACAACATTGAATGTAGATGTTGTTTAGATTGTTTTAAGACTCTACAGAATCTCCATGGTTACTCTGAGACCAAGTTATAGGGTGGAACCTTAAAGGGGCAGGCTGGGATTTAAAAAGCAACTAACAGGTCATCTCATCACTTGTTGTGGTAAACAGCTGAGGGATGGGCCTGGATAGATTGAAACACTCTCAACATCACAGATGGATCTCTGGATGCAAGGACTGACCATCCATGAGATCAACAGGATACTTTTAACCATGTTTTAAACCTTTACATCGTGGACAAACAATGGAGTGAAAACAAGCTTATAGTTGGGGTACTGATGGGGAACGACTGTTGACCTGGTCACAAGGCAGTTTTAAGTTATATTCTACAATGTTCTGATGGGGAACGACAGCTGACCTGGTCACAAGGCAGTTTTAACTTCTTTTGGCTGCAGGGGCAGTATTGAGTAGCTTGGATGAAAGGTGCCCATATTCAACGGCCTGCTCCTCAGTCATAGTTGCTAATATTTGCATATTATTATTAGTATTGGATAGAAAAAACTCTGAAGTTTCTGAAACTGTTTGAATTATGTCTTTATTTTACCTTTATTGTCTGTGAGTATAACAGAACTCATATAGCAGGCAAAAACCTGAGAAATTCCACTTCCTGTTTTTTTTCTGGGGGAGGCAGATTTTCAACCAAGCTCTCATTGAAATTACAGCGAGATATGGATGAGTTTTCACTTCCTACGCCTTCCACTAGGTGTCAACAGTCATTAGAACTGTGTCTGATGACTCTAATGTGAAGGGGGGGTCGATTGAGACAGGAAATAGTCACCACTGCCACGAGTTGACCATGCATTCACTATGCGCATTCACAGGGGAAAGACCTGCGTTCCACCGGTCATCTGAAGTCGTTCTAATTCTCCGGTTGGAACGTAATTCAAGATATATGCAAACAACATTCTAAAGATTGATTAAGTACATTGTTCGACATGTTTCTACTGACTGTTACGGGACTTTTGGACATTTCGTCACGTTATAATGGACACGCTTGTGACTTTGGAATTGTTTACCAAACGCGCTAACCAAAGTAGCTAATTGGACATAAATAATGGACATTTTCAAACAAATCAAGCATTTATTGTGGACCTGGGATTCCTAGGACTGCATTCTGATGAAGCGCATCAAAGGTGAGGAAACATTTATCATGTATTTTCAGGTTTCTGTTGACTAATACATGACTAATACATGGCGGCTAATTTGGCTACTGTTCTGAGCTCCGTCTCAGATTATTGCATGTGTTGCTTTTTCCGTAAACCTTTTTTGAAATCTGACATCGCAATTAACTTCTGGGCCACATCCTGACTGATGGCAGCCCATTCTTGCATAATCAATGTTTGGATTTTGTCCGAATGTGTGGGATTTTGTTTGTCCACCCACCTCTTGAGGATTGATGGCGGCAGGGTAGCCTAGTGGTTAGAGCGTTGGACTGGTAACCGGAAGGTTGCAAGTTCAAACCCCCGAGCTGACAAGGTACAAATCTGTCATTCTGCCCCTGAACAGGCAGTTAACCCACTGTTCCTAGGCCTTCATTGAAAATAAGAATTTGTTCTTAACTGACTTGCCTAGTTAAATAAAGGTAAATAAAATAAATTCACCACAAGTTCTCAGTGGGATTAAGGTCTTGGGAGTTTCCTGGTCATGGACCCAAAATATCAATGTTTTTTTTCCCCGAGCCACTTTTGCCTTATGGGCATAAGGTGCTCCATCATGCTGGAAAAGGTATTGTTCGTCATCAAACTGTTCCTGGATGGTTGGGAGAAGTTGCTCTCAGAGGATGTGTTGGTACCATTCTTTATTCATGGCTGTGTTCTTTGGCATAATTGTGAGTGAGCCCACTCCCTTGGCTGAGAAGCAACCCCACACATGAATGGTCTCAGGGTGCGTTACTGTTGGCATGACACAGAACTGATGGTAGCGCTCACAATCCCTGTACCTTTTGCAGAAGATCAGTCTGTCCCTGATGTTTTTCCTGGAGAGAAGTGGCTTCTTTGCTGCCCTTCTTGACACCAGGCCATCCTCCAGAAGTCTTTGCCTCACTGTGCGTGCAGATGCACTCACACCTGCCTGCTGCCATTCCTGAGCAAGCTCTGTACTGGTGGTGCCCCGATCCTGCAGCTAAATCAACTTTAGGAGACAGTCCTGGCGCTTGCTGGACATTATTGGGCGCCCTGAAGCCTTCTTCACAACAATTGAACAGCTCTCCTTGAAGTTCTTGATGATCTGATAAA
>NW_024604570.1:0-3503 GCF_018296145.1 Oncorhynchus tshawytscha | reverse complement strand
GTACTTCCGGCGCCGACAGAGATGGCCGCCCGCTTCGCGTTCCTAGGAAACTATGCAGTTTTTTGTTTTTTACGTGTTATTTACACTAGTACCCCAGGTCATCTTAGGTTTCTTTTACATACAGCCGAGAAGAACTACTGAATATAAGATCAGCGTCAACTCACCATCAGTACGACCAAGAATATGTTTCGCGATGCGGATCCTGTGTTCTGCCTTACAACCAGTGTAATCGAAAGTGGATCACATGCAGCCACCAAAAAAAAAAAAAAAAAAAACGACTCAAAAAGAGGGAAACGGGCGGTCTTCTGGTCAGACTCGAGACGGGCACATCGTGTTCACTCCCTAGCACTTTCTGCCAATGTGTCCAGTCTCTTGACAAGGTTGATGAAATCCTGAGCAAGGGTAGCATTCAGAGGGACATCAGAGACTGTAACGCTCTCTGCTTCACGGAAAAAGACAGCAACGGAGAGACGCAATCCAAGCGGTGCAGCCAGCGGGTTTCTCCACGATCTGCGCCGACAGAAACAAACATCTTTCTGGTAAGAAGACGGGCGGGGGCGTATGTCTTATGGCCAACGTGACATGGTGTGATGAAAGAAACATACAGAACTCAAATCCTTCTGTTCACCTGATTTAGAATTCCTCACAATCAAATGTAGACCGCATTATCTACCAAGAGAAATTCTCTTCGATTATAATCACAGCCGTATATATCCCCCCAAGCAGACACATCGATGGCTCTGAACGAACTTTATTTAACTCTCTGCAAACTGGAAACGATTTATCCGGAGGCTGCATTCATTGTAGCTGGGATTTTAACAAGGCTAATCTGAAAACAAGACTCCCTAAATTTTATCAGCATATCGATTGCGCAACCAGGGGTGGAAAGACCTGGATCATTGTTACTCTAACTTCCGCGACGCATATAAGGCCCTGCCCCGCCCCCTTTCGGAAAGCTGACCACGACTCCATTTTGCTGATCCCTGCCTACAGACAGAAACTAAAACAAGAAGCTCCCACGCTGAGGTCTGTCCAACGCTGGTCCGACCAAGCTGACTCCACACTCCAAGACTGCTTCCATCACGTGGGACTGGGAGATGTTTCTCAGCGTCAGACAACAACATTGACGAATACGCTGATACACACGGGTGTGCGAGTTCATTAGAACGCATGGGCAAAAGATGTCGTCCCATAGCAACGATTAAAACATTCCCTAACCAGAAACCGTGGGATTGATGGCAGCATTCGTGTGAAACTGAAGGCACGAACCACTGCTTTTAATCAGGGCAAGGTGTCTGGTAACATGGCTGAATACAAACAGTGCAGCTATTCCCTCCGCAAGGCTATCAAACAAGCTAAGCGCCAGTACAGAGACAAAGTAGAATCTCAATTCAACGGCTCAGACATTAAGAGGTATGTGGCAGGGTCTACAGTCAATCACGGACTACAGGAAGAAACCCAGCCCAGTCACGGACCAGGATGTCTTGCTCCCAGGCAGACTAAATAACTTTTTTTGCCCGCTTTGAGGACAATACAGTGCCACTGACACGGCCTGCAACGGAAACATGCGGCCCTCCTTCACTGCAGCCAAGTGAGTAAGACATTTAAACGTGTTAACCTCGCAAGGCTGCAGGCCCAGACGGCATCCCCAGCCGCGCCCCTCAGAGCATGAGAGCTCCAGCTGGCCGGTGTGTTTACGGACATATTCAATCAATCCCCTATACCAGCGTCTGCTGTTCCTACATGCTTTAAGAGGGCCACCATTGTTCCTGTTCCCAAGAAAGCTAAGGTAACTGAGCTAAACGACTACCGCCCACAGACTTCACATCCGTCATCATGAAGTGCTTTGAGAGACTAGTCAAGGACCATATCACCTCCAATTCTACCTGGACACCCTAGACCCACTCAATTTGCTTACCGCCATATAGGGTCTCACAGGACGATGCAATTCCCAACCACACTGCACACTGCCTCAACCATCTGGACAGAGGAAGACTGGCAGTGAGAATGCTGTTCATCGACTACAGCTCGGCATTCAACACCATAGTACCCTCCAAGCTCGTCATCAAGCTCGAGACCCTGGGTCTCGACCCCGCCCCTGTGCAACTGGGTACTGGACTTCCTGACGGGCCGCCCCCAGGTGGTGAGGGTAGGCAACAACATCTCCTCCCCCGCTGATCCTCAACACTGGGGCCCCACAAGGGTGCGTTCTGAGCCCTCTCCTGTACTCCCTGTTCACCCACGACTGCGTGGCCATGCACGCCTCCAACTCAATCATCAAGTTTGCGGACGACACAACAGTGGTAGGCTTGATTACCAACAACGACGAGACGGCCTACAGGGAGGAGGTGAGGGCCCTCGGAGTGTGGTGTCAGGAAAATAACCTCACACTCAACGTCAACAAAACTAAGGAGATGATTGTGGACTTCAGGAAACAGCAGAGGGAACACCCCCCCCATCCACATCGATGGAACAGTAGTGGAGAGGGTAGCAAGTTTTAAGTTCCTCGGCATACACATCACAGACAAACTGAATTGGTCCACTCACACAGACAGCATCGTGAGGAAGGCGCAGCAGCGCCTCTTCAACCTCAGGAGGCTGAAGAAATTCGGCTTGTCACCAAAAGCACTCACAAACTTCTACAGATGCACAATCGAGAGCATCCTGGCGGGCTGTATCACCGCCTGGTATGGCAACTGCACCGCCCTCAACCGTAAGGCTCTCCAGAGGGTAGTGAGGTCTGCACAACGCATCACCGGGGGCAAACTACCTGCCCTCCAGGACACCTACACCACCCGATGCTACAGGAAGGCCATAAAGATCATCAAGGACATCAACCACCCGAGCCACTGCCTGTTCACCCCGCTGCCATCCAGAAGGCGAGGTCAGTACAGGTGCATCAAAGCTGGGACCGAGAGACTGAAAAACAGCTTCTATCTCAAGGCCATCAGACTGTTAAACAGCCACCACTAACATTGAGTGGCTACTGCCAACACACTGTCAATGACACTGACTCTACTCCAGCCACTTTAATCATGGGAATCGATGGGAAATGATGTAAATATATCACTAGCCACTTTAAACAATGCTACCTTATATAATGTTACTTACCCTACATTGTTCATCTCATATGCATACGTTGATACTGTACTCTATATCATCGACTGCATCCTTATGTAATACATGTATCACTAGCCACTTTAACTATGCCACTTGGTTTACATACTTATCTCATATGTATATACTGTACTCGATATCATCTACTGTATCTTGCCTATGCTGCTCTGTACCATCACTCATTCATATATCCTTATGTACATATTCTTTATCCCCTTACACTGTGTATGACAGTAGTTTTTTTTTGGAATTGTTAGTTAGATTACTTGCTCGTTATTACTGCATTGTCGGAACTAGAAGCACAAGCATTTCGCTACACTCGCATTAACATCTGCTAACCATGTGTATGTGACAAATAAAATTTGATTTGATTTGATTTGATTTGA
>NW_024604569.1:0-3501 GCF_018296145.1 Oncorhynchus tshawytscha | reverse complement strand
TTATTTCAAAGCAAGGGCACATATTTCAGCCTTGTGGGAAAAAACGGACAAAGAGTTGACAAAAAGCTTACAGCACCTGGTATTCCCAGGAAGTCTCCCATCCAAGTACTAACCAGGCCCGACCCTGCTTAGCTTCCGAGATCAGACGAGATCAGGCGTACTCAGGCCGGTGTGGTCGTAAGCGAGAAACTATCTCTTGGTGCACTATGTAAAGTGAAAGTGAGTCTGATTAACAGCTGTTGCATTTTCACCATTTAGATAAGCATCTTTGTGTCACTCAAAAAGTGGAAGAAATTGCATATACTGCAGCCATAATTTGTAGCACAGATTGTTGGATAAATAAACGGACAAAGAGTTGAAATTCCACAAGGCAGTGACAAAAAGCTTACAGCACCTGGTATTCCCAGGAAGTCTCCCATCCAAGTACTAACCAGGCCCGACCCTGCTTAGCTTCCGAGATCAGACGAGATCAGGCGTACTCAGGCCGGTGTGGTCGTAAGCGAGAAACTATCTCTTGGTGCACTATGTAAAGTGAAAGTGAGTCTGATTAACAGCTGTTGCATTTTCACCATTTAGATAAGCATCTTTGTGTCACTCAAAAAGTGGAAGAAATTGCATATACTGCAGCCATAATTTGTAGCACAGATTGTTGGATGAAATACAAACTAAACTTGCTTACTTATTTCAAAGCAAGGGCACATATTTCAGCCTTGTGGAAATAAACGGACAAAGAGTTGAAATTCCACAAGGCAGTGACAAAAAGCTTACAGCACCTGGTATTCCCAGGAAGTCTCCCATCCAAGTACTAACCAGGCCCGACCCTGCTTAGCTTCCGAGATCAGACGAGATCAGGCGTACTCAGGCCGGTGTGGTCGTAAGCGAGAAACTATGTCTTGGTGCACTATGTAAAGTGAAAGTGAGTCTGATTAACAGCTGTTGCATTTTCACCATTTAGATAAGCATCTTTGTGTCACTCAAAAAGTGGAAGAAATTGCATATACTGCAGCCATAATTTGTAGCACAGATTGTTGGATGAAATACAAACTAAACTTGCTTACTTATTTCAAAGCAAGGGCACATATTTCAGCCTTGTGGAAATAAACGGACAAAGAGTTGAAATTCCACAAGGCAGTGACAAAAAGCTTACAGCACCTGGTATTCCCAGGAAGTCTCCCATCCAAGTACTAACCAGGCCCGACCCTGCTTAGCTTCCGAGATCAGACGAGATCAGGCGTACTCAGGCCGGTGTGGTCGTAAGCGAGAAACTATATCTCTTGGTGCACTATGTAAAGTGAAAGTGAGTCTGATTAACAGCTGTTGCATTTTCACCATTTAGATAAGCATCTTTGTGTCACTCAAAAAGTGGAAGAAATTGCATATACTGCAGCCATAATTTGTAGCACAGATTGTTGGATGAAATACAAACTAAACTTGCTTACTTATTTCAAAGCAAGGGCACATATTTCAGCCTTGTGGAAATAAACGGACAAAGAGTTGAAATTCCACAAGGCAGTGACAAAAAGCTTACAGCACCTGGTATTCCCAGGAAGTCTCCCATCCAAGTACTAACCAGGCCCGACCCTGCTTAGCTTCCGAGATCAGACGAGATCAGGCGTACTCAGGCCGGTGTGGTCGTAAGCGAGAAACTATGTCTTGGTGCACTATGTAAAGTGAAAGTGAGTCTGATTAACAGCTGTTGCATTTTCACCATTTAGATAAGCATCTTTGTGTCACTCAAAAAGTGGAAGAAATTGCATATACTGCAGCCATAATTTGTAGCACAGATTGTTGGATGAAATACAAACTAAACTTGCTTACTTATTTCAAAGCAAGGGCACATATTTCAGCCTTGTGGAAATAAACGGACAAAGAGTTGAAATTCCACAAGGCAGTGACAAAAAGCTTACAGCACCTGGTATTCCCAGGAAGTCTCCCATCCAAGTACTAACCAGGCCCGACCCTGCTTAGCTTCCGAGATCAGACGAGATCAGGCGTACTCAGGCCGGTGTGGTCGTAAGCGAGAAACTATGTCTTGGTGCACTATGTAAAGTGAAAGTGAGTCTGATTAACAGCTGTTGCATTTTCACCATTTAGATAAGCATCTTTGTGTCACTCAAAAAGTGGAAGAAATTGCATATACTGCAGCCATAATTTGTAGCACAGATTGTTGGATGAAATACAAACTAAACTTGCTTACTTATTTCAAAGCAAGGGCACATATTTCAGCCTTGTGGAAATAAACGGACAAAGAGTTGAAATTCCACAAGGCAGTGACAAAAAGCTTACAGCACCTGGTATTCCCAGGAAGTCTCCCATCCAAGTACTAACCAGGCCCGACCCTGCTTAGCTTCCGAGATCAGACGAGATCAGGCGTACTCAGGCCGGTGTGGTCGTAAGCGAGAAACTATGTCTTGGTGCACTATGTAAAGTGAAAGTGAGTCTGATTAACAGCTGTTGCATTTTCACCATTTAGATAAGCATCTTTGTGTCACTCAAAAAGTGGAAGAAATTGCATATACTGCAGCCATAATTTGTAGCACAGATTGTTGGATGAAATACAAACTAAACTTGCTTACTTATTTCAAAGCAAGGGCACATATTTCAGCCTTGTGGAAATAAACGGACAAAGAGTTGAAATTCCACAAGGCAGTGACAAAAAGCTTACAGCACCTGGTATTCCCAGGAAGTCTCCCATCCAAGTACTAACCAGGCCCGACCCTGCTTAGCTTCCGAGATCAGACGAGATCAGGCGTACTCAGGCCGGTGTGGTCGTAAGCGAGAAACTATGTCTTGGTGCACTATGTAAAGTGAAAGTGAGTCTGATTAACAGCTGTTGCATTTTCACCATTTAGATAAGCATCTTTGTGTCACTCAAAAAGTGGAAGAAATTGCATATACTGCAGCCATAATTTGTAGCACAGATTGTTGGATGAAATACAAACTAAACTTGCTTACTTATTTCAAAGCAAGGGCACATATTTCAGCCTTGTGGGAAATAAACGGACAAAGAGTTGAAATTCCACAAGGCAGTGACAAAAAAGCTTACAGCACCTGGTATTCCCAGGAAGTCTCCCATCCAAGTACTAACCAGGCCCGACCCTGCTTAGCTTCCGAGATCAGACGAGATCAGGCGTACTCAGGCCGGTGTGGTCGTAAGCGAGAAACTATGTCTTGGTGCACTATGTAAAGTGAAAGTGAGTCTGATTAACAGCTGTTGCATTTTCACCATTTAGATAAGCATCTTTGTGTCACTCAAAAAGTGGAAGAAATTGCATATACTGCAGCCATAATTTGTAGCACAGATTGTTGGATGAAATACAAACTAAACTTGCTTACTTATTTCAAAGCAAGGGCACATATTTCAGCCTTGTGGAAATAAACGGACAAAGAGTTGAAATTCCACAAGGCAGTGACAAAAAGCTTACAGCACCTGGTATTCCCAGGAAGTCTCCCATCCAAGTACTAACCAGGCCCGACCCTGCTTAGCTTCCGAGATCAGAC
>NW_024604568.1:0-3500 GCF_018296145.1 Oncorhynchus tshawytscha | reverse complement strand
AAATCAAATCAAATTTTATTTGTCACATACACATGGTTAGCAGATGTTAATGCGAGTGTAGCGAAATGCTTGTGCTTCTAGTTCCGACAATGCAGTAATAAAAAGCAAGTAATCTAACTAACAATTCCAAAAAAAAACTACTGTCTTATACACAGTGTAAGGGGATAAAGAATATGTACATAAGGATATATGAATGAGTGATGGTACAGAGCAGCATAGGCAAGATACAGTAGATGATATCGAGTACAGTATATACATATGAGATAAGTATGTAAACCAAGTGGCATAGTTAAAGTGGCTAGTGATACATGTATTACATAAGGATGCAGTCGATGATATAGAGTACAGTATCAACGTATGCATATGAGATGAACAATGTAGGGTAAGTAACATTATATAAGGTAGCATTGTTTAAAGTGGCTAGTGATATATTTACATCATTTCCCATCAATTCCCATGATTAAAGTGGCTGGAGTAGAGTCAGTGTCATTGACAGTGTGTTGGCAGTAGCCACTCAATGTTAGTGGTGGCTGTTTAACAGTCTGATGGCCTTGAGATAGAAGCTGTTTTTTCAGTCTCTCGGTCCCAGCTTTGATGCACCTGTACTGACCTCGCCTTCTGGATGACAGCGGGGTGAACAGGCAGTGGCTCGGGTGGTTGATGTCCTTGATGATCTTTATGGCCTTCCTGTAGCATCGGGTGGTGTAGGTGTCCTGGAGGGCAGGTAGTTTGCCCCCGGTGATGCGTTGTGCAGACCTCACTACCCTCTGGAGAGCCTTACGGTTGAGGGCGGTGCAGTTGCCATACCAGGCGGTGATACAGCCCGCCAGGATGCTCTCGATTGTGCATCTGTAGAAGTTTGTGAGTGCTTTTGGTGACAAGCCGAATTTCTTCAGCCTCCTGAGGTTGAAGAGGCGCTGCTGCGCCTTCCTCACGATGCTGTCTGTGTGAGTGGACCAATTCAGTTTGTCTGTGATGTGTATGCCGAGGAACTTAAAACTTGCTACCCTCTCCACTACTGTTCCATCGATGTGGATAGGGGGGGGGGTGTTCCCTCTGCTGTTTCCTGAAGTCCACAATCATCTCCTTAGTTTTGTTGACGTTGAGTGTGAGGTTGTTTTCCTGACACCACACTCCGAGGGCCCTCACCTCCTCCCTGTAGGCCGTCTCGTCGTTGTTGGTAATCAAGCCTACCACTGTTGTATCGTCCGCAAACTTGATGATTGAGTTGGAGGCGTGCATGGCCACGCAGTCGTGGGTGAACAGGGAGTACAGGAGAGGGCTCAGAACGCACCCTTGTGGGGCCCCCAGTGTTGAGGATCAGCGGGGAGGAGATGTTGTTGCCTACCCTCACCACCTGGGGGGCGGCCCGTCAGGAAGTCCAGTACCCAGTTGCACAGGGCGGGGTCGAGACCCAGGGTCTCGAGCTTGATGACGAGCTTGGAGGGTACTATGGTGTTGAATGCCGAGCTGTAGTCGATGAACAGCATTCTCACATAGGTATTCCTCTTGTCCAGATGGGTTAGGGCAGTGTGCAGTGTGGTTGAGATTGCATCGTCTGTGGACCTATTTGGGCGGTAAGCAAATTGGAGTGGGTCAAGGGTGTCAGGTAGGGTGGAGGTGATATGGTCCTTGACTAGTCTCTCAAAGCACTTCATGATGACGGATGTGAGTGCTACGGGGCGGTAGTCGTTTAGCTCAGTTACCTTAGCTTTCTTGGGAACAGGAACAATGGTGGCCCTCTTGAAGCATGTGGGAACAGCAGACTGGTATAGGGATTGATTGAATATGTCCGTAAACACACCGGCCAGCTGGTCTGCGCATGCTCTGAGGGCGCGGCTGGGGATGCCGTCTGGGCCTGCAGCCTTGCGAGGGTTAACACGTTTAAATGTCTTACTCACTTCGGCTGCAGTGAAGGAGAGACCGCATGTTTCCGTTGCAGGCCGTGTCAGTGGCACTGTATTGTCCTCAAAGCGGGCAAAAAAGTTATTTAGTCTGCCTGGGAGCAAGACATCCTGGTCCGTGACTGGGCTGGGTTTCTTCCTGTAGTCCGTGATTGACTGTAGACCCTGCCACATACCTCTTGTGTCTGAGCCGTTGAATTGAGATTCTACTTTGTCTCTGTACTGGCGCTTAGCTTGTTTGATAGCCTTGCGGAGGGAATAGCTGCACTGTTTGTATTCAGTCATGTTACCAGACACCTTGCCCTGATTAAAAGCAGTGGTTCGTGCCTTCAGTTTCACACGAATGCTGCCATCAATCCAAGGTTTCTGGTTAGGGGAATGTTTTAATCGTTGCTATGGGAACGACATCTTCAACGCACGTTCTAATGAACTCGCACACCGTATCAGCGTATTCGTCAATGTTGTTGTCTGACGCAATACGAAACATCTCCCAGTCCACGTGATGGAAGCAGTCTTGGAGTGTGGAGTCAGCTTGGTCAGACCAGCGTTGGACAGACCTCAGCGTGGGGAGCTTCTTGTTTTAGTTTCTGTCTGTAGGCAGGGATCAACAAAATGGAGTCATGGTCAGCTTTTCCGAAAGGGGGGGCGGGGCAGGGCCTTATATGCGTCGCGGAAGTTAGAGTAACAATGATCCAGGGTCTTTCCACCCCTGGTTGCGCAATCGATATGCTGATAAAATTTAGGGAGTCTTGTTTTCAGATTAGCCTTGTTAAAATCCCCCAGCTACAATGAATGCAGCCTCCGGATAAATCGTTTCCAGTTTGCAGAGAGTTAAATAAAGTTCGTTCAGAGCCATCGATGTGTCTGCTTGGGGGGGGGGATATATACGGCTGTGATTATAATCGAAGAGAATTCTCTTGGTAGATAATGCGGTCTACATTTGATTGTGAGGAATTCTAAATCAGGTGAACAGAAGGATTTGAGTTCCTGTATGTTTCTTTCATCACACCATGTCACGTTGGCCATAAGGCATACGCCCCCGCCCGTCTTCTTACCAGAAAGATGTTTGTTCCTGTCGGCGCGATGCGTGGAGAAACCCGCTGGCTGCACCGCTCGGATTGCGTCTCTCCAGTGAGCCATGTTTCCGTGAAGCAGAGAACGTTACAGTCTCTGATGTCCCTCTGGAATGCTACCCTTGCTCGGATTTCATCAACCTTGTTGTCAAGAGACTGGACATTGGCAAGAAGAATGCTAGGGAGTGGTGCACGATGTGCCCGTCTCCGGAGTCTGACCAGAAGACCGCTTCGTTTCCCTCTTTTTCTGAGTCGTTTTTTTTTGGTCGCTGCATGTGATCCACTCGGTTACACTGGTTGTAAGGCAGAACACAGGATCCGCATCGCGAAAAAACATATTCTTGGTCGTACTGATGGTGAGTTGACGCTGATCTTATATTCAGTAGTTCTTCTCGGCTGTATGTAAAGAAACCTAAGATGACCTGGGGTACTAGTGTAAGAAATAACACGTAAAAAAAACAAAAAAACTGCATAGTTTCCTAGGAACGCGAGCGAGGCGGCCATCTCTGTCGGCGCCGGAAGA
>NW_024604567.1:0-3500 GCF_018296145.1 Oncorhynchus tshawytscha | reverse complement strand
AATCAAATCAAATCAAATTTTATTTGTCACATACACATGGTTAGCAGATGTTAATGCGAGTGTAGCGAAATGCTTGTGCTTCTAGTTCCGACAATGCAGTAATAACGAGCAAGTAATCTAACTAACAATTCCAAAAAAAACTACTGTCATACACAGTGTAAGGGGATAAAGAATATGTACATAAGGATATATGAATGAGTGATGGTACAGAGCAGCATAGGCAAGATACAGTAGATGATATCGAGTACAGTATATACATATGAGATAAGTATGTAAACCAAGTGGCATAGTTAAAGTGGCTAGTGATACATGTATTACATAAGGATGCAGTCGATGATATAGAGTACAGTATCAACGTATGCATATGAGATGAACAATGTAGGGTAAGTAACATTATATAAGGTAGCATTGTTTAAAGTGGCTAGCGATACATTTACATCATTTCCCATCAATTCCCATGATTAAAGTGGCTGGAGTAGAGTCAGTGTCATTGACAGTGTGTTGGCAGTAGCCACTCAATGTTAGTGGTGGCTGTTTAACAGTCTGATGGCCTTGAGATAGAAGCTGTTTTTCAGTCTCTCGGTCCCAGCTTTGATGCACCTGTACTGACCTCGCCTTCTGGATGGCAGCGGGGTGAACAGGCAGTGGCTCGGGTGGTTGATGTCCTTGATGATCTTTATGGCCTTCCTGTAGCATCGGGTGGTGTAGGTGTCCTGGAGGGCAGGTAGTTTGCCCCCCGGTGATGCGTTGTGCAGACCTCACTACCCTCTGGAGAGCCTTACGGTTGAGGGCGGTGCAGTTGCCATACCAGGCGGTGATACATCCCGCCAGGATGCTCTCGATTGTGCATCTGTAGAAGTTTGTGAGTGCTTTTGGTGACAAGCCGAATTTCTTCAGCCTCCTGAGGTTGAAGAGGCGCTGCTGCGCCTTCCTCACGATGCTGTCTGTGTGAGTGGACCAATTCAGTTTGTCTGTGATGTGTATGCCGAGGAACTTAAAACTTGCTACCCTCTCCACTACTGTTCCATCGATGTGGATGGGGGGGGGGTGTTGCCTCTGCTGTTTCCTGAAGTCCACAATCATCTCCTTAGTTTTGTTGACGTTGAGTGTGAGGTTATTTTCCTGACACCACACTCCGAGGGCCCTCACCTCCTCCCTGTAGGCCGTCTCGTCGTTGTTGGTAATCAAGCCTACCACTGTTGTGTCGTCCGCAAACTTGATGATTGAGTTGGAGGCGTGCATGGCCACGCAGTCGTGGGTGAACAGGGAGTACAGGAGAGGGCTCAGAACGCACCCTTGTGGGGCCCCAGTGTTGAGGATCAGCGGGGAGGAGATGTTGTTGCCTACCCTCACCACCTGGGGGGCGGCCCGTCAGGAAGTCCAGTGCCCAGTTGCACAGGGCGGGGTCGAGACCCAGGGTCTCGAGCTTGATGACGAGCTTGGAGGGTACTATGGTGTTGAATGCCGAGCTGTAGTCGATGAACAGCATTCTCACATAGGTATTCCTCTTGTCCAGATGGGTTAGGGCAGTGTGCAGTGTGGTTGAGATTGCATCGTCTGTGGACCTATTTGGGCGGTAAGCAAATTGGAGTGGGTCAAGGGTGTCAGGTAGGGTGGAGGTGATATGGTCCTTGACTAGTCTCTCAAAGCACTTCATGATGACGGATGTGAGTGCTACGGGGCGGTAGTCGTTTAGCTCAGTTACCTTAGCTTTCTTGGGAACAGGAACAATGGTGGCCCTCTTGAAGCATGTGGGAACAGCAGACTGGTATAGGGATTGATTGAATATGTCCGTAAACACACCGGCCAGCTGGTCTGCGCATGCTCTGAGGGCGCGGCTGGGGATGCCGTCTGGGCCTGCAGCCTTGCGAGGGTTAACACGTTTAAATGTCTTACTCACTTCGGCTGCAGTGAAGGAGAGACCGCATGTTTCCGTTGCAGGCCGTGTCAGTGGCACTGTATTGTCCTCAAAGCGGGCAAAAAAGTTATTTAGTCTGCCTGGGAGCAAGACATCCTGGTCCGTGACTGGGCTGGGTTTCTTCCTGTAGTCCGTGATTGACTGTAGACCCTGCAACATACCTCTTGTGTCTGAGCCGTTGAATTGAGATTCTACTTTGTCTCTGTACTGGCGCTTAGCTTGTTTGATAGCCTTGCGGAGGGAATAGCTGCACTGTTTGTATTCAGTCATGTTACCAGACACCTTGCCCTGATTAAAAGCAGTGGTTCGTGCCTTCAGTTTCACACGAATGCTGCCATCAATCCACGGTTTCTGGTTAGGGAATGTTTTAATCGTTGCTATGGGAACGACATCTTCAACGCACGTTCTAATGAACTCGCACACCGTATCAGCGTATTCGTCAATGTTGTTGTCTGACGCAATACGAAACATCTCCCAGTCCACGTGATGGAAGCAGTCTTGGAGTGTGGAGTCAGCTTGGTCGGACCAGCGTTGGACAGACCTCAGCGTGGGAGCTTCTTGTTTTAGTTTCTGTCTGTAGGCAGGGATCAACAAAATGGAGTCGTGGTCAGCTTTTCCGAAAGGGGGGCGGGGCAGGGCCTTATATGCGTCGCGGAAGTTAGAGTAACAATGATCCAGGGTCTTTCCACCCCTGGTTGCGCAATCGATATGCTGATAAAATTTAGGGAGTCTTGTTTTCAGATTAGCCTTGTTAAAATCCCCAGCTACAATGAATGCAGCCTCCGGATAAATCGTTTCCAGTTTGCAGAGAGTTAAATAAAGTTCGTTCAGAGCTATCGATGTGTCTGCTTGGGGGGGGGATATATACGGCTGTGATTATAATCGAAGAGAATTCTCTTGGTAGATAATGCGGTCTACATTTGATTGTGAGGAATTCTAAATCAGGTGAACAGAAGGATTTGAGTTCCTGTATGTTTCTTTCATCACACCATGTCACGTTGGTCATAAGGCATACGCCCCGCCCCGTCTTCTTACCAGAAAGATGTTTGTTTCTGTCGGCGCGATGCGTGGAGAAACCCGCTGGCTGCACCGCTTCGGATTGCGTCTCTCCAGTGAGCCATGTTTCCGTGAAGCAGAGAACGTTACAGTCTCTGATGTCCCTCTGGAATGCTACCCTTGCTCGGATTTCATCAACCTTGTTGTCAAGAGACTGGACATTGGCAAGAAGAATGCTAGGGAGTGGTGCGCGATGTGCCCGTCTCCGGAGTCTGACCAGAAGACCGCTCGTTTCCCTCTTTTTCTGAGTCGTTTTTTTTTGGTCGCTGCATGTGATCCACTCGGTTACACTGGTTGTAAGGCAGAACACAGGATCCGCATCGCGAAAAACATATTCTTGGTCGTACTGATGGTGAGTTGACGCTGATCTTATATTCAGTAGTTCTTCTCGGCTGTATGTAAAGAAACCTAAGATGACCTGGGGTACTAGTGTAAGAAATAACACGTAAAAAAAACAAAAAAACTGCATAGTTTCCTAGGAACGCGAAGCGAGGCGGCCATCTCTGTCGGCGCCGGAAGTACGTGT
>NW_024604566.1:0-3499 GCF_018296145.1 Oncorhynchus tshawytscha | reverse complement strand
AGATGGCCTTTGTGTTGGCACCAGTATCTTTAAAAAAAAAATATATACACTGAACATGATGCTGCTATGCACTTGTAACTTCCGGCGCCGTTCCTAGGAAACTATGCAGTTTTTTGTTTTTTTTACGTGTTATTTCTTACACTAGTACCCCAGGTCATCTTAGGTTTCATTACATACAGGCGAGAAGAACTACTGAATATAAGATCAGCGTCAACTCACCATCAGTACGACCAAGAATATGTTTTTCGCGATGCGGATCCTGTGTTCTGCCTTACAACCAGTGCAACGGAGTGGATTACATGCAGCGACCCAAAAAAAACGACTCAGAAAAAGAGGGAAACGAGCGGTCTTCTGGTCAGACTCCGGAGACGGGCACAACGTGCACCACTCCCTAGCATTCTTCTTGCCAATGTCCAGTCTCTTGACAACAAGGTTGATGAAATCCGAGGAAGGGTAGCATTCCAGAGGGACATCAGAGACTGTAACGTTCTCTGCTTCACGGAAACATGGCTAACTGGAGAGACGCAACCCGAAGCGGTGCACCAACGGGTTTCTCCACGCATCGCGCCGACAGAAACCAAACATCTTTCTGGTAAGAAGACGGGCGGGCGTATGCCTTATGACTAACGTGACATGGTGTGATGAAAGAAACATACAGGAACTCAAATCCTTCTGTTCACCTGATTTAGAATTCCTCACAATCAAATGTAGACCGCATTATCTACCAAGAGAATTCTCTTCGATTATAATCACAGCCGTATATATCCCCCCCCCCAAGCAGACACATCGATGGCTCTGAACTAACTTTATTTAACTCTCTGCAAACTGGAAACGATTTATCCGGAGGCTGCATTCATTGTAGCTGGGGATTTTAACAAGGCTAATCTGAAAACAAGACTCCCTAAATTTTATCAGCATATCGATTGCGCAACCAGGGGTGGAAAGACCCTGGATCATTGTTACTCTAACTTCCGCGACGCATATAAGGCCCTGCCCCGCCCCCTTTCGGAAAAGCTGACCACGACTCCATTTTGTTGATCCCTGCCTACAGACAGAAACTAAAACAAGAGGCTCCCACGCTGAGGTCTGTCCAATGCTGGTCTGACCAAGCTGACTCCACACTCCAAGACTGCTTCCATCACGTGGACTGGGAGATGTTTGGTATTGCGTCAGACAACAACATTGACGAATACGCTGATTCGGTGTGCGAGTTCATTAGAACGTGCGTTGAAGATGTCGTTCCCATAGCAACGATTAAAACATTCCCTAACCAGAAACCCTGGATTGATGGCAGCATTCGTGTGAAACTGAAGGCGCGAACCACTGCTTTTAATCAGGGCAAGGTGTCTGGTAACATGACTGAATACCAACAGTGCAGCTATTCCCTCCGCAAGGCTATCAAACAAGCTAAGCGCCAGTACAGAGACAAAGTAGAATCTCAATTCAACGGCTCAGACACAAGAGGCATGTGGCAGGGTCTACAGTCAATCACGGACTACAGGAAGAAACCCAGCCCAGTCACGGACCAGGATGTCTTGCTCCCAGGCAGACTAAATAACTTTTTGCCCGCTTTGAGGACAATTCAGTGCCACTGACACGGCCTGCAACGAAAACATGTGGTCTCTCCTTCACTGCAGCCGAAGTGAGTAAGACATTTAAACGTGTTAACCCTCGCAAGGCTGCAGGCCCAGACGGCATCCCCAGCCGCGCCCTCAGAGCATGCGCAGACCAGCTGGCCGGTGTGTTTACGGACATATTCAATCAATCCCTATACCAGTCTGCTGTTCCCACATGCTTCAAGAGGGCCACCATTGTTCCTGTTCCCAAGAAAGCTAAGGTAACTGAGCTAAACGACTACCGCCCGTAGCACTCACATCCGTCATCATGAAGTGCTTTGAGAGACTAGTCAAGGACCATATCACCTCCACCCTAACTGACACCCTAGACCCACTCCAATTTGCTTACCGCCCAAATAGGTCCACAGACGATGCAATCTCAACCACACTGCACACTGCCCTAACCCATCTGGACAAGAGGAATACCTATGTGAGAATGCTGTTCATCGACTACAGCTCGGCATTCAACACCATAGTACCCTCCAAGCTCGTCATCAAGCTCGAGACCCTGGGTCTTGACCCCGCCCTGTGCAACTGGGTACTGGACTTCCTGACGGGCCGCCCCCAGGTGGTGAGGGTAGGCAACAACATCTCCTCCCCGCTGATCCTCAACACTGGGGCCCCACAAGGGTGCGTTCTGAGCCCTCTCCTGTACTCCCTGTTCACCCACGACTGCGTGGCCACGCACGCCTCAACTCAATCATCAAGTTTGCGGACGACACAACAGTGGTAGGCTTGATTACCAACAACGACGAGACGGCCTACAGGGAGGAGGTGAGGGCCCCATCGGAGTGTGGTGTCAGGAAAATAACCTCACACTCAACGTCAACAAAACTAAGGAGATGATTGTGGACTTCAGGAAACAGCAGAGGGAACACCCCCCCATCCACATCGATGGAACAGTAGTGGAGAGGGTAGCAAGTTTTAAGTTCCTCGGCATACACATCACAGACAAACTGAATTGGTCCACTCACACAGACAGCATCGTGAGGAAGGCGCAGCAGCGCCTCTTCAACCTCAGGAGGCTGTAGAAATTCGGCTTGTCACCAAAAGCACTCACAAACTTCTACAGATGCACAATCGAGAGCATCCTGGCGGGCTGTATCACCGCCTGGTATGGCAACTGCACCGCCCTCAACCGTAAGGCTCTCCAGAGGGTAGTGAGGTCTGCACAACGCATCACCGGGGGCAAACTACCTGCCCTCCAGGACACCTACACCACCCGATGCTACAGGAAGGCCATAAAGATCATCAAGGACATCAACCACCCGAGCCACTGCCTGTTCACCCCGCTGTCATCCAGAAGGCGAGATCAGTACAGGTGCATCAAAGCTGGGACCGAGAGACTGAAAAACAGCTTCTATCTCAAGGCCATCAGACTGTTAAACAGCCACCACTAACATTGAGTGGCTACTGCCAACACACTGTCAATGACTGTCAATGACACTGACTCTACTCAGCCACTTTAATTATGGGAATTGATGGGAAATGATGTAAATATATCACTAGCCACTTTAAACAATGCTACCTTATATAATGTTACTTACCTACATTATTCATCTCATATGCATACGTAGATACTGTACTCTATATCATCGACTGCATCCTTATGTAATACATGTATCACTAGCCACTTTAACTATGCCACTTGGTTTACATACTCATCTCATATGTATATACTGTACTCGATATCATCTACTGTATCTTGCCTATGCTGCTCTGTACCATCACTCATTCATATATCCTTATGTACATATTCTTTATCCCCTTACACTGTGTATAAGACAGTAGTTTTGGAATTGTTAGCTAGATTACTTGTTGGTTATTACTGCATTGTCGGAACTAGAAGCACAAGCATTTCACACTCACATTAACAACTAATC
>NW_024604565.1:0-3497 GCF_018296145.1 Oncorhynchus tshawytscha | reverse complement strand
TATATAATAAATACTACTTCCCCGCCTCGCTTCAGCGTTCTAGGAAACTATGCAGTTTTTTGTTTTTTACGTGTTATTTCTTACACTAGTACCCCAGGTCATCTTAGGTTTCTTTACATACAGCCGACAAGAACTACTGAATATAAGATCAGCGTCAACTCACCATCAGTACGACCAAGAATATGTTTTTTCGCGATGCGGATCTGAGTTCTGCCTTACAACCAGTGTAACCGAGTGGATCACATGCAGCGACCAAAAAAAAAAAAAACGACTCAGAAAAAGAGGGGAAACGAAGCGGTCTTCTGGTCAGACTCCGGAGACGGGCACATCGTGCACCACTCCCCAGCATTCTTCTTGCCAATGTCCAGTCTCTTGACAACAAGGTTGATGAAATCCGAGCAAGGGTAGCATTCCAGAGGGACATCAGAGACTGTAACGTTCTCTGCTTCACGGAAACATGGCTCACTGGAGAGACGCAATCCGAAGCGGTGCAGCCAGCGGGTTTTCTCCACGCATCGCGCCGACAGAAACAAACATCTCTCTGGTAAGAAGACGGGGGCGTATGCCCTATGGCCAACGTGACATGGTGTGATGAAGGAAACATACAGGAACTCAAATCCTTCTGTTCACCTGATTTAGAATTCCTCACAATCAAATGTAGACCGCATTATCTACCAAGAGAATTCTCTTCGATTATAATCACAGCCGTATATATCCCCCAAGCAGACACATCATGGCTCCTGAAACGAACTTTATTTAACTCTCTGCAAACTGAAACGATTTATCCGGAGGCTGCATTCATTGTAGCTGGGGATTTTAACAAGGCTAATCTGAAAACAAGACTCCCTAAATTTTATCAGCATATTGATTGCGCAACCAGGGTGGGAAAAGACCCTGGATCATTGTTACTCTAACTTCCGCGACGCATAAGGCCCTGCCCCGCCCCCTTTCGGAAAAGCTGACCACGACTCCATTTTGTTGATCCCTGCCTACAGACAGAAACTAAAACAAGAAGCTCCCACGCTGAGGTCTGTCCAACGCTGGTCCGACTCAAGCTGACTCCACACCCAAGACTGCTTCCATCACGTGGACTGGGAGATGTTTTCGTATTGCGTCAGACAACAACATTGACGAATACGCTGATACGGTGTGCGAGTTCATTAGAACGTGCGTTGAAGATGTCGTTCCCATAGCAACGATTAAAACATTCCCTAACCAGAAACCGTGGATTGATGGCAGCATTCGTGTGAAACTGAAGGCACGAACCACTGCTTTTAATCAGGGCAAGGTGTCTGGTAACATGACTGAATACAAACAGTGCAGCTATTCCCTCCGCAAGGCTATCAAACAAGCTAAGCGCCAGTACAGAGACAAAGTAGAATCTCAATTCAACGGCTCAGACACAAGAGGTATGTGGCAGGGTCTACAGTCAATCACGGACTACAGGAAGAAACCCAGCCCAGTCACGGACCAGGATGTCTTGCTCCCAGGCAGACTAAATAACTTTTTTGCCCGCTTTGAGGACAATACAGTGCCACTGACACGGCCTGCAACGGAATCATGCGGTCTCTCCTTCACTGCAGCCGAAGTGAGTAAGACATTTAAACGTGTTAACCCTCGCAAGGCTGCAGGCCCAGACGGCATCCCCAGCCGCGCCCTCAGAGCATGCGCAGACCAGCTGGCCGGTGTGTTTACGGACATATTCAACCAATCCCTATACCAGTCTGCTGTTCCCACATGCTTCAAGAGGGCCACCATTGTTCCTGTTCCCAAGAAAGCTAAGGTAACTGAGCTAAACGACTACCGCCCCGTAGCACTCACATCCGTCATCATGAAGTGCTTTGAGAGACTAGTCAAGGACCATATCACCTCCACCCTACCTGACACCCTTGACCCACTCCAATTTGCTTACCGCCCAAATAGGTCCACAGACGATGCAATCTCAACCACACTGCACACTGCCCTAACCCATCTGGACAAGAGGAATACCTATGTGAGAATGCTGTTCATCGACTACAGCTCGGCATTCAACACCATAGTACCCTCCAAGCTCGTCATCAAGCTCGAGACCCTGGGTCTCGACCCCCGCCCTGTGCAACTGGGTACTGGACTTCCTGACGGGCCGCCCCCCAGGTGGTGAGGGTAGGCAACAACATCTCCTCCCCGCTGATCCTCAACACTGGGGCCCCACAAGGGTGCGTTCTGAGCCCCCCTCCTGTACTCCCTGTTCACCCACGACTGCGTGGCCATGCACGCCTCCAACTCAATCATCAAGTTTGCGGACGACACAACAGTGGTAGGCTTGATTACCAACAACGACGAGACGGCCTACAGGGAGGAGGTGAGGGCCCTCGGAGTGTGGTGTCAGGAAAATAACCTCACACTCAACGTCAACAAAACTAAGGAGATGATTGTGGACTTCAGGAAACAGCAGAGGGAACACCCCCCCCATCCACATCGATGGAACAGTAGTGGAGAGGGTAGCAAGTTTTAAGTTCCTCGGCATACACATCACAGACAAACTGAATTGGTCCACTCACACAGACAGCATCGTGAGGAAGGCGCAGCAGCGCCTCTTCAACCTCAGGAGGCTGAAGAAATTCGGCTTGTCACCAAAAGCACTCACAAACTTCTACAGATGCACAATCGAGAGCATCCTGGCGGGCTGTATCACCGCCTGGTATGGCAACTGCACCGCCCTCAACCGTAAGGCTCTCCAGAGGGTAGTGAGGTCTGCACAACGCATCACCGGGGGGCAAACTACCTGCCCTCCAGGACACCTACACCACCCGATGCTACAGGAAGGCCATAAAGATCATCAAGGACATCAACCACCCGAGCCACTGCCTGTTCACCCCGCTGTCATCCAGAAGGCGAGGTCAGTACAGGTGCATCAAAGCTGGGACCGAGAGACTGAAAAACAGCTTCTATCTCAAGGCCATCAGACTGTTAAACAGCCACCACTAACATTGAGTGGCTACTGCCAACACACTGTCAATGACACTGACTCTACTCCAGCCACTTTAATCATGGGAATTGATGGGAAATTATGTAAATATATCACTAGCCACTTTAAACAATGCTACCTTATATAATGTTACTTACCCTACATTGTTCATCTCATATGCATACGTTGATACTGTACTCTATATCATCGACTGCATCCTTATGTAATACATGTATCACTAGCCACTTTAACTATGCCACTTGGTTTACATACTTATCTCATATGTATATACTGTACTCGATATCATCTACTGTATCTTGCCTATGCTGCTCTGTACCATCACTCATTCATATATCCTTATGTACATATTCTTTATCCCCTTACACTGTGTATAAGACAGTAGTTTTTTTTTGGAATTGTTAGTTAGATTACTTGCTCGTTATTACTGCATTGTCGGAACTAGAAGCACAAGCATTTCGCTACACTCGCATTAACATCTGCTAACCATGTGTATGTGACAAATAAAATTTGATTTGATTTGATTTGATTT
>NW_024604564.1:0-3496 GCF_018296145.1 Oncorhynchus tshawytscha | reverse complement strand
AGATGTCACGCCCTGGTCAAAGTATTTTGTGTTTATCTTTATGTATTTGGTCAGGCCAGGGTGTGGCATGGGGTTTTTGTAATTGTGGTGTGTTTGTCTTGGGGTTTTGGTGGTGGTATTGGGATTGTAGCTTAGTGGGTTGTCTAGCAAAGTCTATGGCTGTCTGGAGTGGTTCTCAATCAGAGGCAGGTGCTTATCGTTGTCTCTGATTGGGAACCATATTTAGGCAGCCATATTCTTTGAGTTTGTCGTGGGTGATTGTCCTTAGTGTCCTATGTGTACTCTCTGTTAGTTTGCACCAGATAGGCTGTTTCGGTTTCGTTTATTGTTTTGTGTAGTGTTCGTGTTTTCTTTGTTGTATTAAACATGAATCGCAATCGACACGCTGCAGTTTGGTCCGACTCTCCTTCATCACCACTAGAAAACCGTTACAGAATCACCCAGCACCAACGGACCAAGCGGCGTGTCAACAGGCAGGAGCAGCCGAAAAAGGAGATGCTCAACAAGGATTTCTGGTCATGGGAGGAGATCTTCGACGGGAGAGGACCCTGGGCTAAACCAGGGGAGTGTAGCCGCCCAAAGGAGCAACAGGAGAAGAGGCAACAGAGGCAGCAGCAGCAGGAGCAGCAGCAGCTACAGTGGGAGAGGTTGCACCACCTGGAGAAATGGACATGGGAGGAGGAATTGGACGGTAAAGGACCCTGGAATGAGCCTGGAGATTATTGTCGCCCCAAAGCCGAGCTGGAGGCAGCAAAAGCAGAGAGGCGGCATTATGAGGAGCTAGCACGGCAGAGCGGATGGAAGCCCGAGAGTCAGCCCCAAAAATTTCTTGGGGGGCTCACAGGGAGTATGGCTATGCCAGGTAGGAGACCTGCGCAAACTCCCTGTGCTTACTGGGGGCTGGAGAGACCGGGCAGGCACCGTGTTATGCTGTGGAGCGCACGGTGTCTCCAGTGCGGGTGCACAGCCCGGTTCGATATATTCCAGCTCCTCGTATCGGCCGGGCTAGAGTGGGCATCGAGCCAGGTAAGGTTGGGCAGGCTCGGTGCTCAAGAGCTCCAGTGCGCCTGCACGGTCCAGTCTATCCAGTACCACCTCCACACCCCAGCCCTCCGGTAGCAGCTCCCCGCACCAGGCTTCCTGTGCGTGTCCTCGGTCCAGTACCACCAGTACCAGCACCACGCATCAGGCCTACAGTGCGCCTCGCTTCTCCAGCGCTGTCGGAGCCTTTCTCATCTCCTGCGCTGCCGGAGTCTCCCGCCTATCTAGCGCTGTTAGAACTTTCCTCATCTCCAGCGCTGCCGGAGTCTCCCGCCTGTTCAGCGCAGCCAGAGCCTTCCTCCGACACAGCGCTGCAGGAGTCTCCCGCCTGTTCAGCGCAGCCAGAGCTGCCAGTCTGCACATGAAGCAGCCAGAGCTGTCAGTCTGCATGGAGCAGCCAGAGCTGTCAGTCTGCATGGAGCAGAGCCAGAACAGCCAGAGCTGTCAGTCTGCATGAAGCAGCCCGAGCTGCCAGTCTGCAGCTGGAGCAGCCAGAGCTCAGTCTGCATGGAGCAGCCAGAGCTGTCAGTCTGCATGGAGCAGTCAGAGCTGTCAGTCTGCATGGAGCAGCCAGAGCTGTCAGTCTACATGAAGCAGCCCGAGCTGCCAGTCTGCATGAAGCAGTCAGTCTACATGGAGCAGCCAGAGCTGTCAGTCCGCATGGAGCAGCCAGAGCTGTCAGTCTACATGAAGCAGCCCGAGCTGCCAGTCTGCATGAAGCAGCCAGTCTACATGGAGCAGCCAGAGCTGTCAGTCTGCATGAAGCAGCCAGAGCTGTCAATCTGCATAGAGCAGCCAGTCTGCATGGAGCTGCCAGTCTGCATGGAGCTGCCAGTCTGCATGGAGCTGCCAGTCTGCATGGAGCTGCCAGTCTGCACGGAGCTGTCAGTCTGCACGGAGCTGTCAGTCTGTAAGGAGCTGCCAGTCTGCAAGGAGTCAGCACGGAGCCGCCAGAGCGGTCAGTCTGTAAGAAGCCGCCAGAGCTGTCAGCCTATATGGAGCAGCTAGTGCCGCCAGTCTGCCCAGCGCCGCCAGTGCCCCCAGTCTGCCCAGCGTCGCCAGTCTGCCCAGCGCCGTCAGTCTGCCCAGCATCGCCAGTCTGCCCAGCATCGCCAGTCGGCCCAGCACCGCCAGTCTGCCCAGCACCGCCAGTCTGCCCAGCGTCGTCAGTCTGCCCAGCACCGCCAGTCTGCCCAGCACCGCCAGTCTGCCCAGCACCGCCAGTCTGCCCAGCGCCGCCAGTCTGCCCAGCGCCGTCAGTCTGCCCAGCATCGCCAGTCTGCCCAGCATCGCCAGTCGGCCCAGCACCGCCAGTCTGCCCAGCACCGCCAGTCTGCCCAGCGTCGTCAGTCTGCCCAGCACCGCCAGTCTGCCCAGCGCCGCCAGTCTGCCCAGCGCCGCCAGTCTGCCCAGCGCCGCCAGTCTGCCCAGCGCCGCCAGATCTGCCAGTCAGCCAGACTCTTCCAGATCTGCCAGTCAGCCAGACTCTTCCAGATCTGCCAGTCAGCCAGACTCTTCCAGATCTGCCAGTCAACCAGACTCTTCCAGATCTGCCAGTCAACCAGACTCTTCCAGATCTGCCAGTCAACCTGACTCTGCCAGTCAACCAGACTCTTCCAGATCTGCCAGTCAACCAGACTCTTCCAGATCTGCCAGTCAGCCAGAAACCACCAGCCAGCCAGGAGCTGGTAGATCTATCTACCTGCCTGAGCTTCCTCTCACTCCTGAGCTTCCTCTCACTCCTGAGCTTCCTCTCACTCCTGAGCTTCCTCTCACTCCTGAGCTTCCTCTCACTCCTGAGCTTCCTCTCACTCCTGAGCTTCCTCTCACTCCCGAGCTTTCCTCACTCCCGAGCTGTCCTCACTCCCCCTCCTCAGTCCCGAGATGCCTCGGTCCTGTCCTTCAGTCCCGATCTGCTCCCAGTCAGTCCAGTGGGGTTCTGGGTGAGGACCACGTCCCACAGCCCAGGGCCAGGGTGGACCCTCCCTATTGGCATGGGGCTGTCAGGGTGTGGCTTTATGTATTTGGTCAGGCCAGGGTGTGGCATGGGGTTTTTGTAATTGTGGTGTGTTTGTCTTGGGGTTTTGGTGGTGGTATTGGGATTGTAGCTTAGTGGGTTGTCTAGCAAAGTCTATGGCTGTCTGGAGTGGTTCTCAATCAGAGGCAGGTGCTTATCGTTGTCTCTGATTGGGAACCATATTTAGGCAGCCATATTCTTTGAGTTTGTCGTGGGTGATTGTCCTTAGTGTCCTATGTGTACTCTCTGTTAGTTTGCACCAGATAGGCTGTTTCGGTTTCGTTTATTGTTTTGTGTAGTGTTCGTGTTTTCTTTGTTGTATTAAACATGGATCGCACCCACATCGCTGCAGTTTGGTCCGACTCTCCTTCATCACCACTAGAAAACCGTTACAACAGAACAGTTCCAAAACATTAATGATTAGGAAAACCATGGACA
>NW_024604563.1:0-3494 GCF_018296145.1 Oncorhynchus tshawytscha | reverse complement strand
TCAAATCAAAATCAAATCAAATTTTATTTGTCACATACACATGGTTAGCAGATGTTAATGCGAGTGTAGCGAAATGCTTGTGCTTCTAGTTCCGACAATGCAGTAATAACGAGCAAGTAATCTAACTAACAATTCCAAAAAAAACTACTGTCATACACAGTGTAAGGGGATAAAGAATATGTACATAAGGATATATGAATGAGTGATGGTACAGAGCAGCATAGGCAAGATACAGTAGATGATATCGAGTACAGTATATACATATGAGATAAGTATGTAAACCAAGTGGCATAGTTAAAGTGGCTAGTGATACATGTATTACATAAGGATGCAGTCGATGATATAGAGTACAGTATCAACGTATGCATATGAGATGAACAATGTAGGGTAAGTAACATTATATAAGGTAGCATTGTTTAAAGTGGCTAGTGATATATTTACATCATTTCCCATCAATTCCCATGATTAAAGTGGCTGGAGTAGAGTCAGTGTCATTGACAGTGTGTTGGCAGTAGCCACTCAATGTTAGTGGTGGCTGTTTAACAGTCTGATGGCCTTGAGATAGAAGCTGTTTTTCAGTCTCTCGGTCCCAGCTTTGATGCACCTGTACTGACCTCGCCTTCTGGATGGCAGCGGGGTGAACAGGCAGTGGCTCGGGTGGTTGATGTCCTTGATGATCTTTATGGCCTTCCTGTAGCATCGGGTGGTGTAGGTGTCCTGGAGGGCAGGTAGTTTGCCCCCGGTGATGCGTTGTGCAGACCTCACTACCCTCTGGAGAGCCTTACGGTTGAGGGCGGTGCAGTTGCCATACCAGGCGGTGATACAGCCCGCCAGGATGCTCTCGATTGTGCATCTGTAGAAGTTTGTGAGTGCTTTTGGTGACAAGCCAAATTTCTTCAGCCTCCTGAGGTTGAAGAGGCGCTGCTGCGCCTTCCTCACGATGCTGTCTGTGTGAGTGGACCAATTCAGTTTGTCTGTGATGTGTATGCCGAGGAACTTAAAACTTGCTACCCTCTCCACTACTGTTCCATCGATGTGGATGGGGGGGGGGTGTTCCCTCTGCTGTTTCCTGAAGTCCACAATCATCTCCTTAGTTTTGTTGACGTTGAGTGTGAGGTTATTTTCCTGACACCACACTCCGAGGGCCCCTCACCTCCTCCCTGTAGGCCGTCTCGTCGTTGTTGGTAATCAAGCCTACCACTGTTGTGTCGTCCGCAAACTTGATGATTGAGTTGGAGGCGTGCATGGCCACGCAGTCGTGGGTGAACAGGGAGTACAGGAGAGGGCTCAGAACGCACCCTTGTGGGGCCCCAGTGTTGAGGATCAGCGGGGAGGAGATGTTGTTGCCTACCCTCACCACCTGGGGGCGGCCCGTCAGGAAGTCCAGTACCCAGTTGCACAGGGCGGGGTCGAGACCCAGGGTCTCGAGCTTGATGACGAGCTTGGAGGGTACTATGGTGTTGAATGCCGAGCTGTAGTCGATGAACAGCATTCTCACATAGGTATTCCTCTTGTCCAGATGGGTTAGGGCAGTGTGCAGTGTGGTTGAGATTGCATCGTCTGTGGACCTATTTGGGCGGTAAGCAAATTGGAGTGGGTCAAGGGTGTCAGGTAGGGTGGAGGTGATATGGTCCTTGACTAGTCTCTCAAAGCACTTCATGATGACGGATGTGAGTGCTACGGGGCGGTAGTCGTTTAGCTCAGTTACCTTAGCTTTCTTGGGAACAGGAACAATGGTGGCCCTCTTGATGCATAAACAAAGCAGATCAGTAAAGATTGATTAACATGTCCGTAAACACACCGGCCAGCTGGTCTGCGCATGCTCTGAGGGCGCGGCTGGGGATGCCGTCTGGGCCTGCAGCCTTGCGAGGGTTAACACGTCTTAAATGTCTTACTCACTTCGGCTGCAGTGAAGAAGAGACCGCATGTTTCCGCTGCAGGCCGTGTCAGTGGCACTGTATTGTCCTCAAAGGGCAAAAAAGTTATTTAGTCTGCCTGGGAGCAAGACATCCTGGTCCGTGACTGGCTGGGTTTCTTCCTGTAGTCCGTGATTGACTGTAGACCCTGCCACATACCTCTTGTGTCTGGAGCCGTTGAATTGAGATTCTACTTGTCTCTGTACTGGCGCTTAGCTTGTTTGATAGCCTTGCGGAGGGAATAGCTGCACTGTTTGTATTCAGTCATGTTACCAGACACCTTGCCCTGATTAAAAGCAGTGGTTCAAGCCTTCAGTTTCACACTTAATGCTGCCATCAATCCAGGTTTCTGGTTAGGGAATGTTTTAATCGTTGCTATGGGGGAACGACATCTTCAACGCACGTTCTAATGAAATTGCACACCGTATCAGTGTATTCGTCAATGTTGTTGTCTGACGCAATACGAAACATCTCCCAGTCCACGTGATGGAAGCAGTCTTGGAGGTGGAGTCAGCTTGGTCGGACCAGCGTTGGACAGACCTCCAGCGGTGGGAGCTTCTTGTTTTAGTTTCTGTCTGTAGGCAGGGATCAACAAAATGGGGCCGTGGGTCAGCTTTTCCGAAAGGGGGCGGGCAGGGCCTTATATGCGTAAGCAAGTTGAGTAATGATCCAGGTCTCTTTCCACCCTGGTTGCTATTAAATCGATATGCTGATAAAATTTAGGGAGTCTTGTTTTCAGATTAGCCTTGTTAAAATCCCCAGCTACAATGAATGCAGCCTCCGGATAAATCGTTTCCAGTTTGCAGAGAGTTAAATAAAGTTCGTTCAGAGCCATCGATGTGTCTGCTTGGGGGGGGGGATATATACGGCTGTGATTATAATCGAAGAGAATTCTCTTTTGGTAGATAATGCGGTTCATATTTGATTGTGAGGAATTCTAAATCAGGTGAACAGAAGGATTTGAGTTCCTGTATGTTTCTTTCATCACACCATGTCACGTTGGCCATAAGACATACGCCCCGCCCGTCTTCTTACCAGAAAGATGTTTGTTTCTGTCGGGCGCGATGCGTGAGAAACCCGCCTGGCTGCACCGCTGGATTGCGCCTCTCCAGTGAGCCATGTTTCCGTGAAGCAAAGAACGTTACAGTCTCTGATGTCCTCTGGAATGCTACCCTTTGCTCGGATTTCATCAACCTTGTTTTCAAGAGACTGGACATTGGCAAGAAGAATTAGGGGAGTGGTGCACGATGTGCCCGCCTCCGGAGTCTGACCAGAAGACCGCTTCGTTTCCCTTTTTTCTGAGTCAGTTTTTTTGGTCGCTGCATGTGATCCACTTCCGGTTACACTGGTTGTAAGGCAGAACACAGGATCCGCATCGCGAAAAACATATTCTTGGTCGTACTGATGGTGAGTTGACGCTGACCTATATTCAGTAGTTCTTCTCGGCTGTATGTAAAAGAAACCTAAGATGATCTTGGGGTACTAGTGTAAGAAATAACACGTAAAAAACAAAAACTGCATAGCTTCCTGTGAACGCAAGGCGAGGCGGCCATCTCTGTCGGCGGCGGAAGTATATGG
>NW_024604562.1:0-3491 GCF_018296145.1 Oncorhynchus tshawytscha | reverse complement strand
CCTAGTGGACATCCCCATCTCCTCTACTCCATCATCTCCCTGTACCCTAGTGGACATCTCCATCTCCTCTACTCCATCATCTCCCTGTACCCTAGTGGACATCCCCATCTCCTCTACTCCATCATCTCCCTGTACTCTAGTGGACATCCCCATCTCCTCTACTCCATCATCTCCCTGTATTCTAGTGGACATCCCCATCTCCTCTACTCCATCATCTCCCTGTACCCTAGTGGACATCTCCATCTCCTCTACTCCATCATCTCCCTGTACCCTAGTGGACATCCCCATCTCCTCTACTCCATCATCTCCCTGTATTCTAGTGGACATCTCCCATCTCCTCTACTCCATCATCTCCCTGTATTCTAGTGGACATCCCCATCTCCTCTACTCCATCATCTCCCTGTATCCCTAGTGGACATCCCCATCTCCTCTACTCCATCATCTCCCTGTATTCTAGTGGACATCCCCATCTCCTCTACTCCATCATCTCCCTGTATTCTAGTGGACATCCCCATCTCCTCTACTCCATCATCTCCCTGTACCCTAGTGGACATCCCCATCTCCTCTACTCCATCATCTCCCTGTACCCTAGTGGACATCCCCATCTCCCTCTACTCCATCATCTCCCTGTACCCTAGTGGACATCCCCATCTCCTCTACTCCATCATCTCCCTGTATTCTAGTGGACATCCCCATCTCCTCTACCCCATCATCTCCCTGTACCCTAGTGGACATCCCCATCTCCTCTACTCCATCATCTCCCTGTACCCTAGTGGACATCTCCATCTCCTCTACTCCATCATCTCCCTGTACCCTAGTGGACATCCCCATCTCCTCTACTCCATCTCTCCCTGTATTCTAGTGGACATCCCCATCTCCTCTACTCCATCATCTCCCTGTACCCTAGTGGACATCCCCATCTCCTCTACTCCATCATCTCCCTGTACCCTAGTGGACATCCCCATCTCCTCTACTCCATCATCTCCCTGTATTCTAGTGGACATCCCCATCTCCTCTACTCCATCATCTCCCTGTATTCTAGTGGACATCCCCATCTCCTCTACTCCATCATCTCCCTGTATCCCTAGTGGACATCCCCATCTCCTCTACTCCATCATCTCCCTGTATTCTAGTGGACATCCCCATCTCCTCTACTCCATCATCTCCCTGTACCCTAGTGGACATCCCCATCTCCTCTACTCCATCATCTCCCTGTACCCTAGTGGACATCCCCATCTCCTCTACTCCATCATCTCCCTGTACCCTAGTGGACATCCCCATCTCCTCTACTCCATCATCTCCCTGTACTCTAGTGGACATCCCCATCTCCTCTACTCCATCATCTCCCTGTACCCTAGTGGACATCTCCCATCTCCTCTACTCCATCATCTCCCTGTACCCTAGTGGACATCCCCATCTCCTCTACTCCATCATCTCCCTGTATCCCTAGTGGACATCCCCATCTCCTCTACTCCATCATCTCCCTGTATCCCTAGTGGACATCCCCATCTCCTCTACTCCATCATCTCCCTGTACCCTAGTGGACATCCCCATCTCCTCTACTCCATCATCTCCCTGTACCCTAGTGGACATCTCCCATCTCCTCTACTCCATCATCTCCCTGTACCCTAGTGGACATCTCCCATCTCCTCTACTCCATCATCTCCCTGTATCCCTAGTGGACATCTCCCATCTCCTCTACTCCATCATCTCCCTGTACCCTAGTGGACATCTCCCATCTCCTCTACTCCATCATCTCCCTGTATCCCTAGTGGACATCCCCATCTCCTCTACTCCATCATCTCCCTGTACCCTAGTGGACATCCCCATCTCCTCTACTCCATCATCTCCCTGTACCCTAGTGGACATCCCCATCTCCTCTACTCCATCATCTCCCTGTACCCTAGTGGACATCTCCCATCTCCTCTACTCCATCATCTCCCTGTACCCTAGTGGACATCTCCCATCTCCTCTACTCCATCATCTCCCTGTACCCTAGTGGACATCCCCATCTCCTCTACTCCATCATCTCCCTGTACCCTAGTGGACATCCCCATCTCCTCTACTCCATCATCTCCCTGTACCCTAGTGGACATCTCCATCTCCTCTACTCCATCATCTCCCTGTACCCTAGTGGACATCTCCATCTCCTCTACTCCATCATCTCCCTGTACCCTAGTGGACATCCCCATCTCCTCTACTCCATCATCTCCCTGTACCCTAGTGGACATCTCCATCTCCTCTACTCCATCATCTCCCTGTACCCTAGTGGACATCCCCATCTCCTCTACTCCATCATCTCCCTGTACCCTAGTGGACATCCCCATCTCCTCTACTCCATCATCTCCCTGTATCCCTAGTGGACATCCCCATCTCCTCTACTCCATCATCTCCCTGTACCCTAGTGGACATCTCCATCTCCTCTACTCCATCATCTCCCTGTACCCTAGTGGACATCTCCCATCTCCTCTACTCCATCATCTCCCTGTACCCTAGTGGACATCTCCATCTCCTCTACTCCATCATCTCCCTGTACCCTAGTGGACATCCCCATCTCCTCTACTCCATCATCTCCCTGTACCCTAGTGGACATCTCCCATCTCCTCTACTCCATCGTCTCCCTGTACCCTAGTGGACATCCCCATCTCCTCTACTCCATCATCTCCCTGTAACCCTAGTGGACATCTCCCATCTCCTCTACTCCATCATCTCCCTGTAACCCTAGTGGACATCCCCATCTCCTCTACTCCATCATCTCCCTGTACCCTAGTGGACATCTCCATCTCCTCTACTCCATCATCTCCCTGTAACCCTAGTGGACATCCCCATCTCCTCTACTCCATCATCTCCCTGTACCCTAGTGGACATCCCCATCTCCTCTACTCCATCATCTCCCTGTACCCTAGTGGACATCTCCATCTCCTCTACTCCATCATCTCCCTGTACCCTAGTGGACATCTCCCATCTCCTCTACTCCATCATCTCCCTGTACCCTAGTGGACATCCCCATCTCCTCTACTCCATCATCTCCCTGTAACCCTAGTGGACATCTCCCATCTCCTCTACTCCATCATCTCCTGTACCCTAGTGGACATCTCCCATCTCCTCTACTCCATCATCTCCCTGTATCCCTAGTGGACATCTCCATCTCCTCTACTCCATCATCTCCCTGTACCCTAGTGGACATCTCCATCTCCTCTACTCCATCATCTCCCTGTACCCTAGTGGACATCTCCCATCTCCTCTACTCCATCATCTCCCTGTACCCTAGTGGACATCCCCATCTCCTCTACTCCATCATCTCCCTGTACCCTAGTGGACATCCCCATCTCCTCTACTCCATCATCTCCCTGTATTCTAGTGGACATCCCCATCTCCTCTACTCCATCATCTCCCTGTACCCTAGTGGACATCTCCATCTCCTCTACTCCATCATCTCCCTGTATTCTAGTGGACATCTCCCATCTCCTCTACTCCATCATCTCCCTGTA
>NW_024604561.1:0-3490 GCF_018296145.1 Oncorhynchus tshawytscha | reverse complement strand
TTTACAAAGCCAGGCACATTTAACAATTAGGCTTTTGATTATAGACCTAATTTAGTTGGGTTTTCCTCTCTCCTCAATTGTCTTAGACAATTAGGCTAAGGCCAGGGCTGTTTCCCCGTCTCTGCTACTGCTGCTGCCTCTGCAGCATTGTTCTCAATCCCAATATGCTGGTTAACTTTGTTATTATGCACATAGCAACATAGGAAAGGGCGGCAATTCTACGGAGCACTGAAGATTATGTTTCAGAACCATGGACAGCGACCGTATCCAATGCAGGAGAAAGCGCATTTGTTATAAAATAATATTTGATTTATTAGTGTTGCACCATTATTTTTACATGATATAACCATATACAATGTCAGTATCACGTCTTAGCGTGATGGACTGTGCCATCCCTGTGGCCTCGGCAATGGATTAGTCAACTGAGACAGGCGCGAATCAGACAGGTGTCCATGTGCACCATGAAGAAAACAAACTTTTGCGGCTGCTCGACTTAAGAAATCCCAGTCAACCAACAGCCTATCGACCAAACTGTCGACCAAATGGGGTCAGCCCTAGATTTACTATTAGGAGATAAAAGGGTATTGCATGGGCAATTTACCTTCCTCGGAACAACATGCTGTAGGGGCAGGTTATAGATATGAAAGATATCACAAATATCCACATCTCTGCTCAATCTATTCCCTTACCTTGACTTTATTTCTTTTCACGGCATCCTGCTGCATCTGAGGCAGGGGATCCTTCTTCACCTTTTCCTCATCTTCATCATTCTGATTATCAACAAAATCTCTCTCAGCCGCATCACTATCAGTGCTCTGTTCAACTGTGGACCTGTTGGCACTGGTCCTCCTCTTGGTCTAAAAAGACAATACAGTCAATGACATACTGTATGTTGCCGTTGCTATACAGGCCTTTGAGAAGAGCTACAGTAAACAATTGGTGATTGAATATTAAGAGATGGAAGTCTGTTGTAAGGACAATTTACCCTCCAACCTCACAACAACATGTTATATGGCATATTGGACAGGTTTAAAGTGTGGACATGTAAGACCCCAGATTTCCCTTTCTCTCCTCAGTCTATTCTCTCACCTTAACTTTTCTCCTTGTCACAGCCTTCAGCTCGATCTGAGGCAGGGGATCCTTCACTTCACTATCTTCTGGATAGTTTAAACCCAGGATATCATTCTTCATTTTCTGGACTTGACCTTCCAAACTTTGATGATCATGTGGATCATCTTCATTTAAACTCTGATTGGAAGAAATTAGACCATTCTTTAAATGCTCATGGATATGGACAATATACCACAGCTAAGAGCTGTTCTTACACGTGACACAACGCACAGTTATTATAAACTGGTTACCAACTTAATTAGAAGAGGACAAATAAATGTTTTACGCTCTGATATACCATAGCTTTCAGCCAATCAGCATTCAGGGCTCAAAACACCCAGTTTATAATGGCCAATATATTAAAAAAATTAACAGAACAGGTTTTCGCTATGAATACACATAGATTCTATTGCCTGATTTCAAGATTCGTAATTAATGCGTTCTGGAGTCACCTATTATTATTATAATTTAGGTAGAATTATGATAGCCTACTACTGTTATCTTTGCAAGGATCATATTTGATGTATAACAAGTCCCATAGGTTATTATAATGCATACATTTTTTTACAATATTAAAAATGATAATATTAGCGGCACATTAACGTTAGCCCACACCGCCACCCAGCTGCCACAACTTGCGGCACCCCTACCGTCATGTCCTGTAAACCCTGTGGTTCCTGACGCAGCATAAAAAAAGACGGTGGAGCGGTTCCTGCACCACTGCATGGGGCTTCTCTGTTAGCAATTCATAGGCTTACCTTATTATCCTCCATGGTTAAAGTCTATGGCTGGAGCCTATGTTCCCATCATGTAAAACTTTACCAAGTGATTACCAAAGAGATAAACTATCGCATTTTATACGGTAACTCAGCCAACGTCATAATGTGAATGCACTTTGACGTAATAAAACAACTTCAGGGATGATCTGTCAATCAATGCAATCAGCGACGCAATACTGGATCCCCATACCACTAAAAAGACCACTCGAAACAATAAATACTGGTGTATTAGCTACGTTTCCGTTTTTTTGTACAATAATGTGATGAGACAACAAATAAATAAGTAAACAACAGCCGTCACCAATGATGAGCAATACATAACATTGTAAATAAGAATGCGTTCTTAACTGACTTGCCTCGTTAAATAAGGTTAAATCATTTAAAAAATTAAAAAAATTTAAAAAATGCAGTAATTTGAGAAGAACGCTTGAGGGCGACTACGAACCAGTTTTGAATAAACGAGGACAGAAACATGCCATGTGTTGTTGGGTCAGAGGCGAAGGGTCATAGTTGAAATGAGAAAAAATGGTGGCGCACGGAGAAATACACGTGGTTCACCGTGGTGGCAACAAAATAAACTTCAGAGAGACAGTTATTACAAATGATTCCAACTACATTGTAGCTGACATGAGCTAAACCTGACTGTATGACACAAGTATGTCATGGATGCAAACTGTAGCCCTGGCTAGCTACTGTGGCTAGCACGTTAGCTAACGTGTTACTGTGTAGCTACAACACAAGTATTCTAATCTTGAGAGAAACGTAACGTTGACTATTGTTGTCTGTGGTCCTGCAAGAATTATGGGTTCGATTCCCGGGAGCACCCATACGTAAAATGTATACGTGCATGGCCATTGCTTTGTCCCGCAACGAACTATTGTTGATACAGACGACTCTTTTGCAGAACTTCCGTACGTGTCCTTGATCAACCAACTCAAACGAAAATAACGTTTCCACTTAACAGCGACATATTCAGTGTCTCTAGGAACAATACTTTGCGGGACGAAGCAAGCATGATCTTAGCAAAGTCGCTTTGGGTAAAAGTTATTACTAAATGGCTTATACACAGAACCAGTGCAGTGGTGGAAATAGTACCCAATTGTCATACATGACTGAGTCATTTTCTATTAAGGTATCTTTACTTTTACTCAAGTTAAAGTCACCCAGTAAAATACTAGAGTAATAGTCTAAAAGTATTTGGTTTTAAATATACTTAAGTATCAAAAATGTAATTGGATAAAATATACTTATAAACCTATAAATAATTTCAAATTCCTTATATTAATAAGCAAACCAGATGGCACCATATTCTTGTTTTTTTCATTTATGGATAGCTAGGGGCTCCAACACTGACATAATTTACAAATTAAGCAGATATAGATTAGAATGTTAGATTAGAACTGTGCAAGGTTATTGTCCATTGTGCCAATGAAGCTGTTCTTATGCTACACCCTCGGGAGTGTGGTGTCAGGAAAATAACCTCACTCTCAACGTAAACAAAACAAAGGAGATGATCGTGGACTTCAGGAAACAGCAGAGGGAGCAACCCCCTATCCACATCAATAGGACAGTAGTGGAGAAGTTGAACGTTTTAAGTTCCT
>NW_024604560.1:0-3490 GCF_018296145.1 Oncorhynchus tshawytscha | reverse complement strand
TGGATCCTGGACTGATACCTCCTTTGTCCCACCTCCCACACATGCGGTGACCTCACCCATTACAACCAGCATGTCCAGAGATACAACCTCTCTCATCATCACCCAGTGCCTGGGCTTACCTCCGCTGTACCCGCACCCCACCATACCCCTGTCTGCGCATTATGCCCTGAATATATTCTACCATGCCCAGAAACCTGCTCCTCTTATTCTCTGTCCCCAACGCTCTAGGCGACCAGTTTTGATAGCCTTTAGCCGCACCCTCATGCTACTCCTTCTCTGTTCCGCGGGTGATGTGGAGGTAAACCCAGGCCCTGCATGTCCCCAGGCACCCTCATTTGTTTACTTCTGTGATCGAAAAAGCCTTGGTTTCATGCATGTCAACATCAGAAGCCTCCTCCCTAAGTTTGTTTTACTCACTGCTTTAGCACACTCTGCTAACCCGGATGTCCTTGCCGTGTCTGAATCCTGGCTCAGGAAGGCCACCAAAAATTCTGAGATTTCCATACCCAACTATAACATCTTCCGTCAAGATAGAACTGCCAAAGGGGGAGGAGTTGCAGTCTACTGCAGAGATAGCCTGCAAAGTAATGTCATACTTTCCAGGTCCATACCCAAACAGTTCGAACTACTAATTTTGAAAATTACTCTCTCCAGAAATAAGTCTCTCACTGTTGCCGCCTGCTACCGACCCCCCTCAGCTCCCAGCTGTGCCCTGGACACCATTTGTGAATTGATCGCCCCCCATCTAGCTTCAGAGTTTATTCTGTTAGGTGACCTAAACTGGGATATGCTTAACACCCCGGCAGTCCTACAATCTAAGCTAGATGCCCTCAATCTCACACAAATCATCAAGGAACCCACCAGGTACAACCCTAACTATGTAAACAAGGGCACCCTCATAGACGTCATCCTGACCAACTGGCCCTCCAAATACACCTCCGCTGTCTTCAACCAGGATCTCAGCGATCACTGCCTCATTGCCTGTATCCGCTACGGAGCCGCAGTCAAACGACCACCCCTCATCACTGTCAAACGCTCCCTAAAACACTTCTGTGAGCAGGCCTTTCTAATCGACCTGGCCCGGGTATCCTGGAAGGACATTGACCTCATCCCGTCAGTTGAGGATGCCTGGTCATTCTTTAAAAGTAACTTCCTCACCATTTTCGATAAGCATGCTCCGTTCAAAAATGCAGAACTAAGAACAGATACAGCCCTTGGTTCACTCCAGACCTGACTGCCCTCGACCAGCACAAAAACATCCTGTGGCGGACTACAATAGCATCGAATAGTCCCCGCGATATGCAACTGTTCAGGGAAGTCAGGAACCAATACACGCAGTCAGTCAGGAAAGCTAAGGCCAGCTTCTTCAGGCAGAAGTTTGCATCCTGTAGCTCCAACTCCAAAAAGTTCTGGGACACTGTGAAGTCCATGGAGAACAAGAGCACCTCCTCCCAGCTGCCCACTGCACTGAGGCTAGGTAACACGGTCACCACCGATAAATCCATGATTATCGAAAACTTCAACAAGCATTTCTCAACGGCTGGCCATGCCTTCCGCCTGGCTACTCCAACCACGGCCAACAGCTCCGCCCCCCCCCGCAGCTACTCGCCCAAGCCTCTCCAGGTACAAATCAGCTGGGCTTGACAATCTGGACCCTCTATTTCTGAAACTATCCCCCGCCATTGTCGCAACCCCTATTACCAGCCTGTTCAACCTCTCTTTCATATCGTCTGAGATCCCCAAGGATTGGAAAGCTGCCGCAGTCATCCCCCTCTTCAAAGGGGGAGACACCCTGGACCCAAACTGTTACAGACCTATATCCATCCTGCCCTGCCTATCTAAGGTCTTCGAAAGCCAAGTCAACAAACAGGTCACTGACCATCTCGAATCCCACCGTACCTTCTCCGCTGTGCAATCTGGTTTCCGAGCCGGTCACGGGTGCACCTCAGCCACACTCAAGGTACTAAACGATATCATAACCGCCATCGATAAAAGACAGTACTGTGCAGCCGTCTTCATCGACCTTGCCAAGGCTTTCGACTCTGTCAATCACCATATTCTTATCGGCAGACTCAGTAGCCTCGGTTTTTCGGATGACTGCCTTGCCTGGTTCACCAATTACTTTGCAGACAGAGTTCAGTGTGTCAAATCGGAGGGCATGCTGTCCGGTCCTCTGGCAGTCTCTATGGGGGTGCCACAGGGTTCAATTCTCGGGCCGACTCTTTTCTCTGTATATATCAATGATGTTGCTCTTGCTGCGGGCGATTCCCTGATCCACCTCTACGCAGACGACACCATTCTATATACTTCCGGCCCGTCCTTGGACACTGTGCTATCTAACCTCCAAACGAGCTTCAATGCCATACAACACTCCTTCCGTGGCCTCCAACTGCTCTTAAACGCTAGTAAAACCAAATGCATGCTTTTCAACCGATCGCTGCCTGCACCCGCATGCATGCCCGACTAGCATCACCACCCTGGATGGTTCCGACCTTGAATATGTGGACATCTATAAGTACCTAGGTGTCTGGCTAGACTGTAAACTCTCCTTCCAGACTCATTTTAAACATCTCCAATCGAAAATCAAATCAAGAGTCGGCTTTCTATTCCGCAACAAAGCCTCCTTCACTCATTCCGCCAAACTTACCCTAGTAAAACTGACTATCCTACCGATCCTCGACTTCGGCGATGTCATCTACAAAATTGCTTCCAACACTCTACTCAGCAAACTGGATGCAGTTTATCACAGTGGCATCCGTTTTGTCACTAAAGCACCTTATACCACCCACCACTGCGACTTGTATGCTCTAGTCGGCTGGCCCTCGCTACATATTCGTCGCCAGACCCACTGGCTCCAGGTCATCTACAAGTCCATGCTAGGTAAAGCTCCGCCTTATCTCAGTTCACTGGTCACGATGGCAACACCCATCCGTAGCACGCGCTCCAGCAGGTGTATGTCACTGATCATCCCTAAAGCACCTCATTTGGCCGCCTTTCGTTCCAGTACTCTGCTGCCTGTGACTGGAACGAATTGCAAAAATCGCTGAAGTTGGAGACTTTTACCTCCCTCACCAACTTCAAACATCTGCTATCTGAGCAGCAAACCGATCGCTGCAGCTGTACATAGTCTATTGGTAAATAGCCCACCCATTTTCACCTACCTCATCCCCATACTGTTTTTATTTATTTACTTTTCTGCTCTTTTGCACACCAATATCTCTACCTGTACATGACCATCTGATCATTTATCACTCCAGTGTTAATCTGCAAAATTGTAATTATTCGCCTACCTCCTCATGCCTTTTGCGCAGATTGTATATAGACTCCCCCCTTTGTTTTCTACTGTGTTATTGACTGGTTAATTGTTTATTCCATGTGTAACTCTGTGTTGTCTGCTCACACTGCTATGCTTTATCTTGGCCAGGTCGCAGTTGCAAATGAGAACTTGTTCTCAACTAGCCTACCTGGTTAAATAAAGGTGAAATTAAAA
>NW_024604559.1:0-3490 GCF_018296145.1 Oncorhynchus tshawytscha | reverse complement strand
CAGAGCCAGGGTAAACACTAGACACTCCTGTCCATAACATGTCTATTAACAGAGCCAGGGTAAACTAGACACTCCTGTCCATAACATGTCTATTAACAGAGCCAGGGTAAACTCTAGACACTCCTGTTGTCTATTAACAGATAAAACATTCACTCTTCTCATTCCTGTTCATAACATGTCTGTTAGAAAATGGTGCAAAATGGCAAAAACAAACCATTTAATTCTGAAGCAAAACCCCAAATCTATATACGGAAAACAATCAAATATTCAACACTTTTTAAGGCATTTCAGGCAACTGTGGTGAATGAATTTTAATAGTGCTTTAATAATTTAGTCAATCTTCTCTCCCCCCTCTCTCCCCCTCCCTCCCTCTCTCCCCTCAATTCTTTCATCCCCTCTCCCCCTCTCTCCCCTCCCCTCCCCTCCCTCTCCCTCTCTCCCCCTCCCTCTCTCTCCCCCCTCTCATTCTTTCATTCCCTCTCTCCCCCTCTCTCTTCCCCTCTCTCCCCTCCCTCCCTCCCCTCCCCTCTCATTCTTTAATTCCCTCTCCCCCCCTCCCCCTCTCTCTCCCCCCCTCCCTCTTTCTTCTCACTTCCCTCAGTTGGGTCCAAGTCAAGGGCTGTTAGGTTGCATGTGTAATGCACACGAAGATTGGGAACAGATTAAGGCTAGTCCTGAACTAAAGATTTGGGAACAGATCTAGTCCTGAACTAAAGATCCATTGGGAACAGATTAAGGCTAGTCCTGAACTAAAGATCCATTGGGAACAGATTAAGGCTAGTCCCTCTTTCTTCTCAACAGATTAAGGTCCAAGATCCATTGGGAACAGATTAAGGCTAGTCCTGAACTAAAGATCCATTGGGAACAGATTAAGGCTAGTCCTGAACTAAAGATCCATTGGGAACAGATTAAGGCTAGTCCTGAACTAAAGATCCATTGAGAACAGATTAAGGCTAGTCCTGAACTAAAGATCCATTGGGAACAGATTAAGGCTAGTCCTGAACTAAAGATCCATTGGGAACAGATTAAGGCTAGTCCTGAACTAAAGATCCATTGAGAACAGATTAAGGCTAGTCCTGAACTAAAGATCCATTGGGAACAGATTAAGGCTAGTCCTGAACTAAAGATCCATTGGGAACAGATTAAGGCTAGTCCTGAACTAAAGATCCATTGAGAATGGCCATGGGAAGTGCTATGTAGTTCAGGTCTATGCTTTGATTTGAATTGTAAGATAAGAATGAGCATAAAATACATTTCAAAAAAGGTTAAAGGTTAAATAGCCCTTAACAGTGCTGTAAACTACAACAGTAGTAGTTAATGAGGAACTAAAATATCCCTGATTCCCATCGCTGCATTACTTCTGTGAAAAGCTGTTTCCAGAATCCATGGCTCTTTTGTAACCCACGCATAAAGTACTTTCATTTCAATCCTGTCGCATCTCCTCATCGTATCGCCTCATCGCTTCTCCTCATCGCATCTCCTCATCGCTTCTCCTCATCGCTTCTCCTCATCGCATCTCCTCATCGCTTCTCCTCATCGCATCTCCTCATCGCTCTCCTCATCGCATCTCCTCATCGCATCTCCCTCATCTCTCCTCATCACATCTCCTCATCACATCTCCTCATCGCTTCTCCTCACGCATCTCCTCATCGCATCTCCTCATCGCATCTCCTCATCGCTTCTCCTCATCGCATCTCCTCATCGCTTCTCTCATCGCATCTCCTCATCGCTCTCCTCATCGCTTCTCCTCATCGCATCTCCTCATCGCATCTCCTCATCGCATCTCCTCATCACATCTCCTCTTTGCATCTCCTCATCACATCTCATCGCTTCTCCTCATCACTTCTCCTCATCGCATCTCCTCATCACATCTCCTCATCACATCTCCTCATCGCTTCTCCTCATTGCATCTCCTCATCACTTCTCCTCATTGCATCTCCTCATCACATCTCCTCATCGCATCTCCTCATCGCTTCTCCTCATCACATCTCCACAGCACACAGGCTGCATACCAAATGACACCCTATTCCCTATATAGTGCACTACTTTAGACCAGAGCCCTATGGCACCCTATATAGTGCACTACTTTAGACCAGAGCCCTATGGCACCCTATTCCCTATACAGTGCCTTGCGAAAGTATTCGGCCCCTTGAACTTTGCGACCTTTTGCCACATTTCAGGCTTCAAACATAAAGATATAAAACTGTATTTTTTGTGAAGAATCAACAACAAGTGGGACACAATCATGAAGTGGGACGACATTTATTGGATATTTCAAACTTTTTAACAAATCAAAAACTGAAAAATTGGGCGTGCAAAATTATTCAGCCCCTTTACTTTCAGTGCAGCAAACTCTCTCCAGAAGTTCAGTGAGGATCTCTGAATGATCCAATGTTGACCTAAATGACTAATGATGATAAATACAATCCACCTGTGTGTAATCAAGTCTCGGTATAAATGCACCTGCACTGTGATAGTCTCAGAGGTCCGTTAAAAGCGCAGAGAGCATCATGAAGAATAAGGAACACACCAGGCAGGTCCGAGATACTGTTGTGAAGAAGTTTAAAGCCAGATTTGGATACAAAAAGATTTCCCAAGCTTTAAACATCCCAAGGAGCACTGTGCAAGCGATAATATTGAAATGGAAGGAGTATCAGACCACTGCAAATCTACCAAGATCTGGCCGTCCCTCTAAACTTTCAGCTCATACAAGGAGAAGACTGATCAGAGATGCAGCCAAGAGGCCCATTGTGGCCCAGCAGCCAAGTGGCCCAGTGTCATTTAAAGTTTGCCACAAACCACCTGGGAGACACACCAAACATGTGGAAGAAGGTGCTCTGGTCTGATGAAACCAAAATTGAACTTTTATCAACAATGCAAAACGTTATGTTTGGCGTAAAAGCAACACAGCTCATCACCCTGACCACACCATCCCCACTGTCAAACATGGTGGTGGCAGCATCATGGTTTGGGCCTGCTTTTCTTCAGCAGGGACAGGGAAGATGGTTAAAATTGATGGGAAGATGGATGGAGCCAAATACAGGACCATTCTGGAAAAAAACCTGATGGAGTCTGCAAAAGACCTGAGACTGGGACGGAGATTTGTCTTCCAACAAGACAATGATCCAAAACATAAAGCAAAATCTACAATGGAATGGTTCAAAATAAACATATCCAGGTGTTAGAATGGCCAAGTCAAAGTCCAGACCTGAATCCAATCGAGAATCTGTGGAAAGAACTGAAAACTGCTGTTCACAAATGCTCTCCATCCAACCTCACTGAGCTCAAGCTGTTTTGCAAGGAGGAATGGGAAAAATTTCAGTCTCTCGATGTGCAAAACTGATAGAGACATACCCCAAGCGACTTACAGCTGTAATCACAGCAAAAGGTGGCGCTACAGAGTATTAACTTAAGGGGGCTGAATAATTTTGCACGCCCAATTTTTCAGTTTTTGATTTGTTAAAAAGTTTGAAATATCCCATAAATGTCG
>NW_024604558.1:0-3485 GCF_018296145.1 Oncorhynchus tshawytscha | reverse complement strand
TGGTCTTCCCGGATATAAACATTAGATATTGCCGTATACCTCAGCTCATTGGCGATCTACCAAGCTAGATTTCAAGACGATCAGTGGTGATTGGGCAGAAATACAGTCATTCAAAGAAGCACTGGTGATATCATTGGCGCGCAGGAGGTCATTGTTTGGTGTATTCAAATCAGTTCCTTTCGGTCAATACGCCCCGTTAAAAAAAAACATGTATGGTTGTGTTACTAACAGAGGATTACAATGAAACCAACCCTGACTAGATAAACGTAAATGTAGTGTGAGTAATTGCATCGAATGTTTCGTTGAAAGGTGAAGGATACGGAATTCATGACTCGAGCCGTTTACAAAATGTGTCGTGTTATGCTATAAAAATGGATTTAATCGAACAAAACAACCATTTATTGTGAAGATTGGACCTTTTGTATTGCCAAAAGAAGATCTTCAAAGGTAATTGATTATTTTATTGCTATTTCTGACTTTTGTGACGCTAATGCTTGGTTGGAAAATGCTAGTAATATGTGTGTGTGGCGCGCTGTCGTCAGATTATCGTAAGGATTGCTTTCGCCGAAAAGCATTTTTAAAATCTGACACTGCGGTTGGATTAAGAGGAAGTTAAGCTTTTAAATGATGTTAGATACATGTATTTACAAGAACGTTTCATATTACGAATTGTGCATTTAGTATCTTTGCGATATGCTATTTCACTGGATGTTAGCCTATGCGGGACGCTAACGTCCCGCATAGCCTAGAGAGGTTAAATAAACCTCTTATAAAAAGAGAACCTGGAAGGAGACACAGGAAAGGTACTGAAACACCCCTTTCTTCCCCATATCCCTTAACCTGTAGTGACGCCCAGCCCGTGAACGGGACCGTTATCATCATCTGACACTAATTAGCATAACGCAACGGACACATCTTCCTAGAAAATATTCCTATTCATGAATATCACAAGTGAAATATATTGGAACACAGCTTAGCCTTTTGTTAATCACCCTGTCATCTCAGATTTTCAAAATATGCTTTACAGCCAACGCTAGACAAGCATTTGTGTAAGTTTATCATAGCCTAGCATAGCATTATGCCTTGCTAGCAGCAGGCAAACTTGTCACGGAAATCAGAAAAGCAATGAAATTAAATCGTTTACCTTTGAACTTCTGATGTTTTCACTCACGAGACTCCCAGGTAGACAGCCAAAGTTCATTTTTTCCCAAAATATTATTTTTGTAGGCGAAATAGTTAAGTATGTTCTTCACGTTTGGCTGAGAAATCGCCCGGAAATTGCGGTCACCACAACGCCCAAAAATATTCCAAATTAGCTCCATAATATCGACAGAAACATGGCAAACGTTGTTTAGAATCCACCCTCAATGTGTTTTTCTAATATCTATTCGATAATATATCAGTCGGGACAATTCGTTTTTCACTCTGACCGATTGGAGTAATGGCTACCTCTGTATTTTACGCGAGAATCTCTCTCGGAGCCACCATGTGGCTGCCTACGGCTATTCTTCAACAAATGCGTAAAACTATGTCACAATGCTGAAGACACCTTGGGGAATACGTAGAAAGCGTAAGCTCGTTGATGTTACATTCACAGCTGAATAGGGAGTCATTGGAACGCAGCACTTTAAAACCTGGGCCACTTCCAGATTGGATTTTTCTCAGGCTTTCGCCTGCAACATCAGTTCTGTTATACTCACAGACAATATCTTTACAGTTTTGGAAACGTTAGTGTTTTCTATCCAAAGCTGTCAATTATGTGCATATTCTAGCATCTTTTCCTGACAAAATATCCCGTTTAAAACGGGAACGTTTTTTTTCTCCAAAAATTAAAATACTGCCCCCTAACTCAAAGGTTAATCCCCTTACATTAACTGATACTACTGTAAAAAGGGCCATACAAAGGAAGGAACTAAACAAGATCACCCAGGGTCTCAATGCAGTCTGTCAGACAGGAGCCACCCCCATCCCAAAGCCATTCACCCCTTCCAGGTAACTGTTCGGCAGGGCTGGAAAAGGAGTCCACACAGGTTGGTACCTGTCCACAGACCTGCGATGCTTGCACAGGACTGGAAGAGTGGTCTCCCCCGGACAGTACCTGTGCATAGTCCATTGAAGCCTCCTCAGGATTGGTGTCCGTCTCCGAGGTGCCTGTCCCAGGAAGCGCAGGAACCAAACAGAACCCCTGGACCTGATCCCCAGACCCCCCCATCAAGGCTTCATAGACCTCCAGTGCAAGAAACTTCAAAACAACTGGATCCTGGGTCTCAGCCCCCACATCTGACCCTTCATCCCCGGTATCAGGGTTCAGGACTGTAACCCGGTTGGAGATGGACACCAATGGCCTCCTATGCTTTCCACCACAACCCGGTCAGTGACCCTCCTCTTCTTCCTTTTCCCCTTGTATTATTATTATTTTAATTTTTTTAAAGTAAAATGGCGGGAAACGGGGGACCCCATTGAAGGGCGCTTCGCCCTTTTTTCAGTTTGAATGTTTCTTTCCTTCTCTTCTTCTGCTAGTTAGCTAGCTAGCTAGCTGTTTACATAGCTTTGTGAATGAGTATTTAAAGAACATGGCGGAACAAGTCTCGTTGTGTTCTAAAAAGCCACTATGTGCACGCTCCAGGAAAGCTCGAGCCTTCTGCTCCTGCAGCTCCCTGAGCTGCGCCTTCAGGGCTGTGGATCTCTCCCAGTCAATCGACCCGCCAAGGTTGCCTGCCTCGTAATCGAGCAACCTTTGGATATGATCCACCTCCCTCCTTTCCTCCCTTTTTTCCTCTTACCATATCCTATAATAAAAGCCCTAATCCTTACCTTTACTATATCCCAACACCCCCTCACATATGGGCCAGAGGCCTTCAAGCCTCCGAAACACCCCTGTAATGGCATTGACAAAAACTTGCTTATCCAGTACATCCCGATCTAATTTCAAGTACCCCCTACCGAAGAGGCAGACTGGCGACCCCACCTGCAGGAGCACCCCGTCAAGGTCCGAAAAGAAGACAGGCAACAGCCGCCCAGACAACCGACCCAAAGACCTGGATACAAAAATATAGTCGAGCCTCCGCGCAACCCCCCTGGAGTTGCGCCATGTAGGACCGACCATTGCCGGAGTAGTGTGCAGGCCACCATCAACCAGACCATGGCACGCCATTAGCCCGGTGATGGCACCCGCACTACTATCCCCCCCTATCCCTAAATCTATATTAAAATCACCTCCTATCACCAAGTGCCTATTTGTGACACACAGGGGCGTCAGACAGTCCACCATCTCTCTCCTGTCTGCCGCCACCTGTGGCCCGTATACCACCACTAATCCATTTCCTCTGGTTTACTTACTATACTACCATTTTCTTCCCTAACGCCATGCATTACCTTCCTACTCTGCCTGGCCCTAACCGACTTAAAGAACATAGCGGAACAAGTCTCATTATGTTCTAGAAAGCCACTATGCGCACGCTCCAGGAAAGCTCGAGCCTTCTGCT
>NW_024604557.1:0-3482 GCF_018296145.1 Oncorhynchus tshawytscha | reverse complement strand
AGGATGAAGGGGAACATGAGGAGGATGAAGGGTAATAGGAGGAGGATGAAGGGGAACATGAGGAGGATGAAGGGTAATAGGAGGAGGATGAAGGGGAACATGAGGAGGATGAAGGGTAATAGGAGGAGGATGAAGGGGTAATAGGAGGAGGATGAAGGGGAACATGAGGAGGATGAAGGGGAACATGAGGAGGATGAAGGGTAATAGGAGGATGATGAAGGGGAACATGAGGAGGATGAAGGGTAATAGGAGGATGATGAAGGGGAACATGAGGAGGATGAAGGGTAATAGGAGGAGGATGAAGGGGAACATGAGGAGGATGAAGGGTAATAGGAGGAGGATGAAGGGGAACATGAGGAGGATGAAGGGTAATAGGAGGAGGATGAAGGGGAACATGAGGAGGATGAAGGGTAATAGGAGGAGGATGAAGGGGAACATGAGGAGGATGAAGGGTAATAGGAGGAGGATGAAGGGGAACATGAGGAGGATGAAGGGTAATAGGAGGAGGATGAAGGGGAACATGAGGAGGATGAAGGGTAATAGGAGGAGGATGAAGGGGAACATGAGGAGGATGAAGGGGTAATAGGAGGAGGATGAAGGGGTAAACATGAGGAGGATGAAGGGGTAATAGGAGGAGGATGAAGGGGTAATAGGAGGAGGATGAAGGGGAACATGAGGAGGATGAAGGGTAATAGGAGGAGGATGAAGGGGAACATGAGGAGGATGAAGGGTAATAGGAGGAGGATGAAGGGGAACATGAGGAGGATGAAGGGTAATAGGAGGAGGATGAAGGGGTAATAGGAGGAGGATGAAGGGGAACATGAGGAGGATGAAGGGGAACATGAGGAGGATGAAGGGTAATAGGAGGAGTGATGAAGGGGAACATGAGGAGGATGAAGGGTAATAGGAGGAGGATGAAGGGGAACATGAGGAGGATGAAGGGTAATAGGAGGAGGATGAAGGGGAACATGAGGAGGATGAAGGGTAATAGGAGGAGGATGAAGGGGAATAGGAGGAGGATGAAGGGTAATAGGAGGAGGATGAAGGGGAACATGAGGAGGATGAAGGGGAACATGAGGAGGATGAAGGGTAATAGGAGGAGGATGAAGGGGAACATGAGGAGGATGAAGGGTAATAGGAGGAGGATGAAGGGGAACATGAGGAGGATGAAGGGTAATAGGAGGAGGATGAAGGGGAACATGAGGAGGAGGAAGGGGTAACATGAGGAGGATGAAGGGTAATAGGAGGAGGATGAAGGGGAACATGAGGAGGATGAAGGGTAATAGGAGGAGGATGAAGGGGAACATGAGGAGGATGAAGGGTAATAGGAGGAGGATGAAGGGGAACATGAGGAGGATGAAGGGTAATAGGAGGAGGATGAAGGGGAACATGAGGAGGATGAAGGGTAATAGGAGGAGGATGAAGGGGAACATGAGGAGGATGAAGGGTAATAGGAGGAGGATGAAGGGGTAACATGAGGAGGATGAAGGGGAACATGAGGAGGATGAAGGGGTAATAGGAGGAGGATGAAGGTAACATGAGGATGATGAAGGGTAATAGGAGGAGGATGAAGGGGAACATGAGGAGGATGAAGGGTAATAGGAGGAGGATGAAGGGGAACATGAGGAGGATGAAGGGTAATAGGAGGAGGATGAAGGGTAATAGGAGGAGGAGGAAGGGGAACATGAGGAGGATGAAGGTAACAGGAGGAGGATGAAGGGGAACATGAGGAGGATGAAGGGGAACATGAGGAGGATGAAGGGGAACATGAGGAGGATGAAGGGGTAACATGAGGAGGATGAAGGGGTAATAGGAGGAGGATGAAGGGGAACATGAGGAGGATGAAGGGGAACATGAGGAGGATGAAGGGTAATAGGAGGAGGATGAAGGGGAACATGAGGAGGATGAAGGGTAATAGGAGGAGGATGAAGGGGAACATGAGGAGGATGAAGGGGTAACATGAGGAGGATGAAGGGGTAATAGGAGGAGGATGAAGGGGAACATGAGGAGGATGAAGGGGTAATAGGAGGAGGATGAAGGGGTAATAGGAGGAGGATGAAGGGGTACAGGAGGAGGATGAAGGGGAACATGAGGAGGATGAAGGGGTAATAGGAGGAGGATGAAGGGGAACATGAGGAGGATGAAGGGAAACATGAGGAGGATGAAGGGTAATAGGAGGAGGATGAAGGGGAATAGGAGGAGGATGAAGGGTAATAGGAGGAGGATGAAGGGGAACATGAGGAGGATGAAGGGGAACATGAGGAGGATGAAGGGTAATAGGAGGAGGATGAAGGGGAACATGAGGAGGAGGAAGGGTAATAGGAGGAGGATGAAGGGGAACATGAGGAGGATGAAGGGTAATAGGAGGAGGATGAAGGGGAACATGAGGAGGATGAAGGGTAATAGGAGGAGGATGAAGGGGAACATGAGGAGGATGAAGGGTAATAGGAGGAGGATGAAGGGGAACATGAGGAGGATGAAGGGTAATAGGAGGAGGATGAAGGGGTAACATGAGGAGGATGAAGGGGTAATAGGAGGAGGATGAAGGGTAATAGGAGGAGGATGAAGGGGAACATGAGGAGGATGAAGGGGAACATGAGGAGGATGAAGGGTAATAGGAGGAGGATGAAGGGGAACATGAGGAGGATGAAGGGTAATAGGAGGAGGATGAAGGGGAACATGAGGAGGATGAAGGGTAATAGGAGGAGGATGAAGGGGTAATAGGAGGAGGATGAAGGGGTAACATGAGGAGGATGAAGGGGTAACATGAGGAGGATGAAGGGTAATAGGAGGAGGATGAAGGGGAACATGAGGAGGATGAAGGGTAATAGGAGGAGGATGAAGGGGAACATGAGGAGGATGAAGGGGAACATGAGGAGGATGAAGGGGAACATGAGGAGGAGGAAGGGTAACAGGAGGAGGATGAAGGGGAACATGAGGAGGAGGAAGGGTAATAGGAGGAGGATGAAGGGGAACATGAGGAGGATGAAGGGTAATAGGAGGAGGATGAAGGGGAACATGAGGAGGAGGAAGGGGAACATGAGGAGGATGAAGGGGTAATAGGAGGAGGATGAAGGGGAACATGAGGAGGATGAAGGGTAATAGGAGGAGGATGAAGGGGAACATGAGGAGGATGAAGGGTAATAGGAGGAGGATGAAGGGGAACATGAGGAGGATGAAGGGTAACATGAGGAGGAGGAAGGGTAATAGGAGGAGGATGAAGGGGAACATGAGGAGGAGGAAGGTAACATGAGGAGGATTAAGGGTAATAGGAGGAGGAGGAAGGGTAATAGGAGGAGGATGAAGGGGAACATGAGGAGGAGGAAGGGGAACATGAGGAGGAGGAAGGGGAACATGAGGAGGAGGAAGGGGAACATGAGGAGGATGAAGGGTAATAGGAGGAGGATGAAGGGTAACATGAGGAGGATGAAGGGGTAATAGGAGGAGGATGAAGGGTAACAGGAGGAGGAGAGTGACATGAG
>NW_024604556.1:0-3482 GCF_018296145.1 Oncorhynchus tshawytscha | reverse complement strand
CTACTATTACCTACACTATCTACAGACCCTAATACCTACACTAGCTACAATTACCTACACTATCTACTATTACCTACACTATCTACTATTACCTACACTATCTACTATTACCTACACTATCTACAGGCCCTATTACCTACACTATCTACTATTACCTACACTATCTACTATTACCTACACTCTCTACAGACCCTATTACCTACACTATCTACTATTACCTACACTATTACACTATCTACTATTACTTACACTATTCTTACAGACCTTATTACCTATACTATCTATGATTCCCTACACTATCTTATCTACAGGCCCTATTACTCTGTCTATCTACTATTACCTACACTAGTATCTACTTTTACCTACACTATCTACTATTACCTACACTATCTACTATTACCTACACTATCTACTATTACCTGCACTATCTACAGACCTTAATACCTACACTATCTACTTGCCCTATTACTGCACTATATACTATTACCTACTATCACTATTACCTACACTATCTACTATTACCTACACTATCTACAGACCCTATTACCTACACTATCTACTATTACCTCACACTGCCTACTATTACCTACACTATCTTATTTGGACTATCTATATTACCTACACTATCTCCAGACCTATTACCTACACTATCTATGATTACTACACTATTTATTTACCTACACTTTTATCTACTATTACCTACACTATCTACAGACCCTTTACCTACACTATCTACTATTACCTACACTATCTACTATTACCTACACTATCTACTATTATTTACATACTATCTACTTATTACCTACATTATTTTACTATTACCTACACTATCTACTATTACCTACACTATCTACTATTACCTATACACTATTTATTATTACCTACACTATCTACCCTATTACCTGCACTATCTACAGACCCTTTACCTGCACTAACTATCTATTTTCCTACGGATTTGTCTCTACTATTGCCTGCACTATCTACTACCATTACACTGTCTATTTACCTACACTATCTACTATTACCTGCACTATCTTATTATTACTTACACTATCTACTTATTACCTACATATCTATATTACCTACACTATTATTATTGCCTGCACTATCTACTATTACCTACACTATCTACTATTACCTACACTTTTCTACTATTACCTACACTATCTACTATTACCTACACTATCTTCTTATTACCTGCACTTCTACTATTACCTGCACTGCCTACTATTACCTACATATCTGCTATTACCTGCACTATCTACTATTACCTACTTTAATCTGCAGACCCTTTGCCTGCACTGTCTGGTGTGCCTGCACTATCTGCTTGCCTGCACTGTCTGCTGTGCCTGCATATCTACCCTTGCCTGCATATCTACTTTACCTACACTGTCTACTATTACCTCACTATCTACTGTGCCTACACTATCTATGATTGCCTGCACTATCTACAGGCATTACCTGCACTATCTACTATCACCTGCACTATCTGCTATTACCTACACTATCTACTATTACTACACTATCTACTATTGCCTGCACTGTCTGCTATTACCTACACTATCTACTATGCCTACACTATCTACTATTACCTCCACTACCTACTATTACCTACACTACCTACTATTACCTACACTATCTACAGACCCTATTACCTACACTATCTACAGACCCTATTACCTACAATATCTACAGACCCTATTACCTACACGATCTACAGACCCTATTACCTACACTATCTACGATTACCTACACTATCTACAGGCCCTATTACCTACACTATCTACTTTTACCTACACTGTCTACTATTACCTACACTATCTACTATTACCTACACTATCTACTATTACCTACACTATCTACAGACCCTAATACCTACACTATCTACAATTACCTACACTATCTACTTTTACCTACACAATCTACTATTACCTACACTATCTACTATTACCTACACTATCTACTATTACCTACACTATCTACAGACCCTATTACCTACACTATCTACTATTACCTACACTATCTACAGACCCTCATACATACACTATCTAATTTTACCTACACTATCTACTTTTACCTACACTGTCTACTATTACCTACACTATCTACTATTACCTACACTATCTACAGACCCTATTACCTACACGATCTATAGACCCTATTACCTACACTATCTACGATTACCTACACTATCTACAGGCCCTATTACCTACACTATCTAATTTTACCTACACTATCTACTTTTACCAACACTGTCTACTATTACCTACACTATCTACTATTACCTACACTATCTACTATTACCTACACTATCTACAGGCCCTATTACCTACACTATCTACTATTACCTACACTATCTACTATTACCTACACTATCTACAGGCCCTATTACCTACACTATCTAATTTTACCTACACTATCTACTTTTACCTACACTGTCTACTATTACCTACACTATCTACTATTACCTGCACTGTCTGCTATGCCTGCACTATCTGCGGATTGCCTGCACTATCTACAGGCCCTATTACCTATCTGCTACTATTACCTGCACTATCTGCTGTGCCTGCACTATCTACTTTACCTGCACTATCTGCTGTTACCTGCACTATCTACAGACCTATTGCCTAGACTATCTGCAGGACCCTTGCCTGCACTATCTACAGACCCTATTTCTGCACTGTCTGCTATTACCCCCTGCACTATCTGCGATTACCTACACTATCTGCAGACCTGTTGCCTGCACTAACTACGATTACCTACACTATCTACTATTACCTAGACTATCTGCTGTTGCCTGCACTGTCTGCCCTGTGCCTGCACTGTCTACGATTACCTAGGCATATCTGGGACCTGTACCTAAACTGTCTGCTATCACCCTGCACTATCTGCTATTACTGTCTGCAGACCTATTACTTACTATCTGCAGACCTATCATACCTGCACTGTCTCTTACCCACACGTTTCTGCTATTGCCTGCACCCTTGCCTCACACTATCTACAGACCCTATTACCTACACTATCTACAGACCCTATTACCTACACTATCTACTATTACCTACACTATCTACAGGCCCTATTACCTACACTATCTACTATTACCTACACTATCTACTATTACCTACACTATCTACTATTACCTACACTATCTACTATTACCTACACTATCTACTATTACCTACACTATCTACAGACCCTATTACCTACACTATCTACTATTACCTACACTATCTACTATTACCTACACTATCTACAGACCCTATTACCTACACTATCTACAGACCCTATTACCTACACTATCTACAGACCCTATTACCTACACTATCTACTATTACCTACACTATCTACTATTACCTACACTATCTACTATTACCTACACTATCTACTATTACCTACACTATCTACAGGCCCTATTACCTACACTATCTACTATTACCTACACTATCTACTATTACCTACACTATCTACTATTACCTACACTA
>NW_024604555.1:0-3477 GCF_018296145.1 Oncorhynchus tshawytscha | reverse complement strand
AGAGCAGCTTGATCTACTGTCTCTATTATAATATGACAGACCAGCTACATCTACTTTCTGTATTATAATATGACAGACCAGCTAGATCTACTGTCTCTATTATAATATGACAGACCAGCTAGATCTACTGTCTAAATTATAATATGACAGACCAGCTAGATCTGCTGTCTCTATTATAATATGACAGACCAGCTAGATCTGCTGTCTCTATTATAATATGACAGACCAGCTAGATCTACGGTCTCTATTATATTATCACAGAACAGCTAGATCTACTGTCTCTATTATATTATGGCTGACCAGCAAGATCTACTGTCTCTATTATAATATGACAGACCAGCTAGATCTACTGTCTCTCTTATATTATGACAGACCAGCTTGATCTACTATCTCTATTATAATATGACAGACCAGCTAGATCTACTGTCTCTCTTATATTATGACAGACCAGCTTGATCTACTATCTCTATTATTTTATGACAGACCAGCAAGATCTACTGTCTCTATTATATTTTGACAGGCCAGCTAGATCTACTGTCTCTATTATAATATGACAGACCAGCTAGATCTACTGTCTCTATTATAATATGACAGACCCGCTAGATCTACTGTCTCTATTATATTATGACAGACCAGCTTGATCTACTGTCTCTATTATAATATGACAGACCAGCTAGATCTACTGTCTCTATTATATTGTGACAGAACAGCTTGATCTACTGTCTCTATTATAACATGACAGACCAGCTACATCTACTGTCTCTATTATAATATGACAGACCAGCTAGATCTACTGTCTCTATTATAATATGACAGACCAGCTAGATCTACTGTCTCTATTATATTATGACAGACCAGCTAGATCTACTGTCTCTATTATATTTTGACAGACCAGCTTGATCTACCATCTCTATTATTTTATGACATGCCAGCTAGATCTACTGTCTCTATTATAATATGACAGACCAGCTAGATCTACTGTCTCTATTATAATATGACAGACCAGCTAGATCTACTGTCTCTATTATAATATGACAGACCAGCTAGATCTACTGTCTCTATTATAACATGACAGACCAGCTAGATCTACTGTCTCTATTATAATATGACAGACCAGCTAGATCTACTGTCTGTATTATAATATGACAGACCAGCTAGATCTACTGTCTCTATTATATTATGACAGACCAGCTAGATCTACTGTCTCTATTATATTATGACAGACCAGCTAGATCTACTGTCTCTATTATAATATGACAGACCAGCTAGATCTACTGTCTCTATTATATTATGACAGACCAGCTAGATCTATTGTCTCTATTATAATATGACAGACCAGCTAGATCTACTGTCTCTATTATAATTTGACCGACCAGCTAGATCTACTGTCTCTATTATAATATGACAGACCAGCTAGATCAACTGTCTCTATTATATTATGACAGACCAGCTTGATCTACTGTCTCTATTATAATATGACAGACCAGCTAGATCTACTGTCTCTATTATAATATGACAGACCAGCTAGATCTACTGTTTCTATTATATTATGACAGACCAGCTAGATCTACTGTGTCTATTATAATATGACAGACCAGCTATATCTACTGTCTTTATTATATTATGACAGACCAGCTCTACTTATTATTATGACAGACCAGCTAGATCTACTGTCTCTATTATATTGTGACAGACCAGCTTGATCTACTGTCTCTATTATAATATGACAGACCAGCTACATCTACTGTCTCTATTATAATATGACAGACCAGCTAGATCTACTGTCTCTATTATAATATGACAGACCAGCTAGATCTACTGTCTCTCTTATATTATGACAGACCAGCTTGATCTACTATCTCTATTATAATATGACAGACCAGCTAGATCTACTGTCTGTTTTATAATATGACAGACCAGCTAGATCTACTGTCTCTATTATAACATGACAGACCAGCTAGATCTACTGTCTCTATTATAATATGACAGACCAGCTAGATCTACTGTCTCTCTTATATTATGACAGACCAGCTTGATCTACTATCTCTATTATTTTATGACAGACCAGCAAGATCTACTGTCTCTATTATATTTTGACAGGCCAGCTAGATCTACTGTCTCTATTATAATATGACAGACCAGCTAGATCTACTGTCTCTATTATATTATGACAGACCAGCTTGATCTACTGTCTCTATTATAATATGACAGACCAGCTAGATCTACTGTCTCTATTATATTGTGACAGAGCAGCTTGATCTACTGTCTATTATAATATGACAGACCAGCTACTCTATTATAATATGACAGACCAGCTAGATCTACTTTCTGTATTATAATATGACAGACCAGCTAGATCTACTGTCTCTATTATAATATGACAGACCAGCTAGATCTACTGTCTAAATTATAATATGACAGACCAGCTAGATCTACTGTCTCTATTATAATATGACAGACCAGCTAGATCTACTGTCTCTATTATATTATCACAGAACAGCTAGATCTACTGTCTCTATTATATTATGGCTGACCAGCAAGATCTACTGTCTCTATTATAATATGACAGACCAGCTAGATCTACTGTCTCTCTTATATTATGACAGACCAGCTTGATCTACTATCTCTATTATAATATGACAGACCAGCTAGATCTACTGTCTCTATTATATTATGACAGACCAGCTTGATCTACTATCTCTATTATTTTATGACAGACCAGCAAGATCTACTGTCTCTATTATATTTTGACAGGCCAGCTAGATCTCTGTCTCTATTATAATATGACAGACCAGCTAGATCTACTGTCTCTATTATAATATGACAGACCCGCTAGATCTACTGTCTCTATTATATTATGACAGACCAGCTTGATCTACTGTCTCTATTATAATATGACAGACCAGCTAGATCTACTGTCTCTATTATATTGTGACAGAACAGCTTGATCTACTGTCTCTATTATAACATGACAGACCAGCTACATCTACTGTCTCTATTATAATATGACAGACCAGCTAGATCTACTGTCTCTATTATAATATGACAGACCAGCTAGATCTACTGTCTCTATTATATTATGACAGACCAGCTAGATCTACTGTCTCTATTATATTTTGACAGACCAGCTTGATCTACCATCTCTATTATTTTATGACATGCCAGCTAGATCTACTGTCTCTATTAGATTATGACAGACCAGCTTGAACTACTGTCTCTATTATAATATGACAGACCAGCTAGATCTACTGTCTGTATTATAATATGACAGACCAGCTAGATCTACTATCTCTATTATAATATGACAGACCAGCTAGATCTACTGTCTGTTTTATAATATGACAGACCAGCTAGATCTACTGTCTCTATTATAACATGACAGACCAGCTAGATCTACTGTCTCTATTATAATATGACAGACCAGCTAGATCTACTGTCTCTCTTATATTATGACAGACCAGCTTGATCTACTATCTC
>NW_024604554.1:0-3473 GCF_018296145.1 Oncorhynchus tshawytscha | reverse complement strand
ATGACAAAGTCACATTTAAGCACCAACACACTGATGTCTGCAGTAGTACAACATGCCACTATCATATTATATTACACTGCTGACCCTTATGTACAGTACTGGTAGTAGCAAACACACGTTTGTAGTAGTACAACATGCCACTGTCATTTCTTTACACTGATTGCATCCCAAATGACACCCCAATCACTATATAGTGTACTACCTTTGACCAGAGCCCTATGGCTATGGTATGACCGTGTGTGTTTACATGCCCTCTCAACTTGATTGGCCTGCAGCCCTGTCAATCACACTTTGCACCGCTGTTCATCCAACCAATCAGGGTGCTTGGATGTGCTGCAGGACACCACCTCCCCTCAATTTCAGTTAGTGCACGGCATCTTCAGTTTTGAGAAGAAGTGCTGTGTTGCTGACACAGTTTTGACATGCAGTTCCTTACTGAAGTGTGAGACCAGCGAATATAACCACACAATAATATAAAACGTCTTCAAATGGAAATAGATGTGTCTGCATGTCTGTGGTGGTGGTGACCATCAAGAGTAGAGAGACGGGCCTCAACACCATGTTCTGACCAGACATCACTATAGTGGACAGAACCTAAACTACTCAGCATTAAGTACGCAGCAGGTCTCGGCATATCCAGCTAACCGCTCAGACGAGATCCAGCTGTTTACACATGTAAAAATGGTCTGGATGACCTCTACTAATCCCTAGGTACTGACTCAGGAATGTGTGAAGGACCACAGGGACGTCAAAGGGTGTTATTGTGACCACAACAAGGCCCTCCGGTTCACTTTGGGTTCTTATACAACAGGATTTCTAGGAGGAAAGAGATACATGGAAATATAACTAAACCTTCTCTCCAGCTGCTTCTTACCCATTGTGCTTTTTGTCCCTTCCTGCCTCCCGTCCAGGATGAGAACAATCAGAAGTCCATGCATCTGTTCAACAACGTCGCCAGTGACACTTCCTGTGGGTGTGGCCTATCAGAAGGGATGCCCATATTTACCCCACTGCCCCCACCCCATGTTCCATCCCATAATCAGACTCAATGGGGCTGTCAGGGGGGTAAACCTCTCCATTGGATCTTCACCCTCCCATCCACCCCTAACTCCTCCTTCCTATCTGGGAAAGTTTGACACTAGTTCGGGGTCAAGAAACACTAAACAATGATGTATTCTATTCTCTAACTACTTGTTGGACAAAATTGTGGTTATTCATCTATGGACAAAGGCTTTAAATCAAGAAATAATCTGAACTTGTTAACTGTAAGATGTAATATTATCAATCATCGAACATTCCGGTATGTTCCATCTTTCTGTGTTCCGGAGTGGAATTCCCTCGCTGGTGGAACTACCTTCAACAGTCCAAACATCCATGATGTCATACTGTGTCTGCATGATGTGTTTTAAAATGTCAATACATCATATTTCATGTAACTGGACATTGCTCCTTCTGAAAGTGTCTGTGCTTATTTTGTACAGACATGATGGTGATGATATTGAAGGTGAATAAAACACTATTGTTCTACAAACCAATGTAAATGTATTATTTGTAGTTACTATATGTACTGTAAAGTACAAGAGGTGAGATGTTGAAAGCTTTCCGTTTTCTCTCCACAGAAGATACTGTTATAACAAGGTGAAAACAATGACAATTAAGTTTATTCTGAAAGGTTGATTACAAAAAATATTTGAAAAAAATAGTTATTCAATATTTACAAGGTTAATTTCTTATTGATCATAGATTTAAAGGCAAAACTGACCCTATATCCGCACTCCTACTCTAAGTGTGAATAGAGTAGTTCTGTGTGACTCAGTTTGTACAGAATGGCTCACAGGCTCAATTCCTGCTGGGACTTCCCATATGAAGGATTTATGCACCCATGACTGTAATGACTGAGTGAATGACTTTGGATAGAAGTGTCTGCTAGATGGTATATATTAGGTTTATGGAGTCTGAATCAAAGTCTAGAGAGCTGGTTGTTATGGGTGTAGAAAAGTTCAAACACACATCCTACACAGTATAGATGTCAACACTTCTCCCTACCCTGGTTAACAGGAAGGTGATGCTGAGTCAGTTCATCTGAACCAACAACACTTACTGGCAGTGCAGAGAAACAAGAAGTATCCTACTGTAAGTGTGAGTTCTGTGGTTGACACATTTCAAAAGTAGCCTAGTCAGGATGTTAAGACATTAACGTGCATAAACAACATGTCAGAAAATAGTTGCATTTGTATATTTGAGGAGTGGGCCTAGATTTTATAAAGAGGCTAAATATGACCCATTCCCATCACTCCTCATCAGCTGCATCAAAGTGGTACTGAAGGTTCCAGTGTTCTAGACTAGAGCTCCTCCTACTGGCATCTCAACATTACTGCAGCCTCCAGTCCTCATATTATGTCCTCATTCCTTTGGCAGTAATAGGACTAAAATTAATGGATAGTGTTCCATTCATTCCAGCCATTACAATGAGTCCATCCTCCTATATCTCCGCCCACCAGCCTCCTCTGTTGTACAGTACCTTTAGTAGCTTTAGCTAGCAGATAATCCAATAAACATCACCATAGCCTGCTGTATTGACTGTCATGTATTGTAGTCTGCTGTCCATAAATTATGCAGTTTAGTCGACTCAACAATCCAAATCAATATACAGTCCTGTGTGCATATATTTTACATATGGGTGGTCCTGGTAACCAAACCCATAACGTTGCAGGTGCCATGTTCTACCAACTGAGTTACAGAGGAACATGTTCTGTATAGTCTAATGTTTCTCACGGTGTCTCATGTGAATACTACTCCTAAACACAACCCACCATCACTGTGTCTCATGTTAATACTACTCCTAAACACAACCCACCATCACTGTGTCTCATGTTAATACTACTCCTAAACACAACCCACCATCACTGTGTCTCATGTTAATACTACTCCTAAACACAACCCACCATCACTGTGTCTCATGTTAATACTACTCCTAAACACAACCCACCATCACTGTGTCTCATGTTAATACTACTCCTAAACACAACCCACCATCACTGTGTCTCATGTTAATACTACTCCTAAACACAACCCACCATCACTGTGTCTCATGTTAATAGCTACTCCTAAACACAACCCACCATCACTGTCTCATGTTAATACTACTCCTAAACACAACCCACCATCACTGTGTCTCATGTTAATACTACTCCTAAACACAACCCACCATCACTGTGTCTCATGTTAATACTACTCCTAAACACAACCCACCATCACTGTGTCTCGTGTTAATACTACAAAACCAACACCATCACTGTGTCTCATGTTAATACTACTCCTACACAGCCCACCATCACTAAACACAACCCACCATCACTGTGTCTCATGTTAATACTACTCCTAAACACAACCCACCATCACTGTGTCTCATGTTAATACTACTAAACACAACCCACCATCACTGTGTCTCATGTTAATACTACTCCTAAACA
>NW_024604553.1:0-3472 GCF_018296145.1 Oncorhynchus tshawytscha | reverse complement strand
AATCAAATCAAATCAAATTTTATTTGTCACATACACATGGTTAGCAGATGTTAATGCGAGTGTAGCGAAATGCTTGTGCTTCTAGTTCCGACAATGCAGTAATAAAAAGCAAGTAATCTAACTAACAATTCCAAAAAACTACTGTCTTATACACAGTGTAAGGGGATAAAGAATATGTACATAAGGATATATGAATGAGTGATGGTACAGAGCAGCATAGGCAAGATACAGTAGATGATATCGAGTACAGTATATACATATGAGATAAGTATGTAAACCAAGTGGCATAGTTAAAGTGGCTAGTGATACATGTATTACATAGAGGATGCAGTCGATGATATAGAGTACAGTATCAACGTATGCATATGAGATGAACAATGTAGGTAAGTAACATTATATAAGGTAGCATTGTTTAAAGTGGCTAGTGATATATTTACATCATTTCCCATCAATTCCCATGATTAAAGTGGCTGGAGTAGAGTCAGTGTCATTGACAGTGTGTTGGCAGTAGCCACTCAATGTTAGTGGTGGCTGTTTAACAGTCTGATGGCCTTGAGATAGAAGCTGTTTTTCAGTCTCTCGGTCCCAGCTTTGATGCACTGTACTGACCTCGCCTTCTGGATGACAGCGGGGTGAACAGGCAGTGGCTCGGGTGGTTGATGTCCTTGATGATCTTTATGGCCTTCCTGTAGCATCGGGTGGTGTAGGTGTCCTGGAGGGCAGGTAGTTTGCCCCCGGTGATGCGTGCAGACCTCACTACCCTCTGGAGAGCCTTACGGTTGAGGGCGGTGCAGTTGCCATACCAGGCGGTGATACAGCCCGCCAGGATGCTCTCGACAGTGCATCTGTAGAAGTTTGTGAGTGCTTTTGGTGACAAGCCGACTTCTTCAGCCTCCTGAGGTTGAAGAGGCGCTGCTGCGCCTTCCTCACGATGCTGTCTGTGTGAGTGGACCAATTCAGTTTGTCTGTGATGTGTATGCCGAGGAACTTAAAACTTGCTACCCTCTCCACTACTGTTCCATCGATGTGGATAGGGGGTGTTCCTCTGCTGTTTCCTGAAGTCCACAATCATCTCCTTAGTTTTGCTGACGTTGAGTGTGAGGTTATTTTCCTGACACCACACTCCGAGGGCCTCCACCTCCTCCCTGTAGGCAGTCTCGTCGTTGTTGGTAATCAAGCCTACCACTGTTGTGTCGTCCGCAAACTTGATGATTGAGTTGAGGCGTGCATGGCCACGCAGTCGTGGGTGAACAGGGAGTACAGGAGAGGGCTCAGAACGCACCCTTTGGGGCCCCCAGTGTTGAGGATCAGCGGGAAGGAGATGTTGTTGCCTACCCTCACCACCTGGGGGCGGCCCGTCAGGAAGTCCAGTACCCAGTTGCACAGGGTGGGGTCGAGACCCAGGGTCTCGAGCTTGATGACGAGCTGGAGGGTACTATGGTGTTGAATGCCGAGCTGTAGTCGATGAACAGCATTCTCACATAGGTATTCCTCTTGTCCAGATGGGTTAGGCAGTGTGCAGTGTGGTTGAGATTGCATCGTCTGTGGACCTATTTGGGCGGTAAGCAAATTGGAGTGGGTCAAGGGTGTCAGGTAGGGTGGAGGTGATATGGTCCTTGACTAGTCTCTCAAAGCACTTCATGATGACGGATGTGAGTGCTACGGGCGGTAGTCGTTTAGCTCAGTTACCTTAGCTTTCTTGGGAACAGGAACAATGGTGGCCCTCTTGAAGCATGTGGGAACAGCAGACTGGTATAGGGATTGATTGAATATGTCCGTAAACACACACCGGCCAGCTGGTCTGCGCATGCTCTGAGGGCGCGGCTGGGGATGCCGTCTGGGCCTGCAGCCTTGCGAGGGTTAACACGTTTAAATGTCTTACTCACTTCGGCTGCAGTGAAGGAGAGACCGCATGTTTCCGTTGCAGGCCGTGTCAGTGGCACTGTATTGTCCTCAAAGCGGGCAAAAAAGTTATTTAGTCTGCCTGGGAGCAAGACATCCTGGTCCGTGACTGGGCTGGGTTTCTTCCTGTAGTCCGTGATTGACTGTAGACCCTGCCACATGCCTCTTGTGTCTGAGCCGTTGAATTGAGATTCTACTTTGTCTCTGTACTGGCGCTTAGCTTGTTTGATAGCCTTGGGAGGGAATAGCTGCACTGTTTGTATTCAGTCATGTTACCAGACACCTTGCCCTGATTAAAAGCAGTGGTTCGTGCCTTCAGTTTCACACGAATGCTGCCATCAATCCACGGTTTCTGGTTAGGGAATGTTTTAATCGTTGCTATGGGAACAACATCTTCAACGCACGTTCTAATGAACTCGCACACCGTATCAGCGTATTCGTCAATGTTGTTGTCTGACGCAATACGAAAACATCTCCCAGTCCACGTGATGGAGGCAGTCTTGGAGTGTGGAGTCAGCTTGGTCGGACCAGCGTTGGACAGACCTCAGCGTGGGAGCTTCTTGTTTTAGTTTCTGTCTGTAGGCAGGGATCAACAAAATGGAGTCGTGGTCAGCTTTTCCCGAAGGGGGCGGGGCAGGGCCTTATATGCATCGCGGAAGTTAGAGTAACAATGATCCAGGGTCTTTCCACCCTGGTTGCGCAATCGATATGCTGATAAAATTTAGGGAGTCTTGTTTTCAGATTAGCCTTGTTAAAATCCCCAGCTACAATGAATGCAGCCTCCGGATAAATCGCTTCAGTTTGCAGAGAGTTAGATAAAGTTCGCTCAGAGCCATCGATGTGTCTGCTTGGGGGATATATATACGGCTGTGATTATAATCAAAGAGAATTCTCTTGGTAGATAATGCGGTCTACATTTGATTGTGAGGAATTCTAAATCAGGTGAACAGAAGGATTTGAGTTCCTGTATGTTTCTTTCATCACACCATGTCACGTTGGCCATAAGGCATCCCCCCGCCCCTCTTCTTACCAGAAAGATGTTTGTTTTGTCGGCGCGATGCGTGGAGAAGCCCGCTGGCTGCACCGCCGGTTGCGTCTCTCAGTTAGCCATGTTTCCGTGAAGCAGAGAACGTTACAGTCTCTGATGTCCCTCTGGAATGCTACCCTTGCTCGGATTTCATCAACCTTGTTGTCAAGAGACTGGACATTGGCAAGAAGAATGCTAGGGAGTGGTGCACGATGTGCCCGTCTCCGGAGTCTGACCAGAAGACCGCTTCGTTTCCCTCTTTTTCTGAGTCGTTTTTTTTTGGTCGCTGCATGTGATCCACTCGGTTACACTGGTTGTAAGGCAGAACACAGGATCCGCATCGCGAAAAACATATTCTTGGTCGTACTGATGGTGAGTTGACGCTGATCTTATATTCAGTAGTTCTTCTCGGCTGTATGTAATGAAACCTAAGATGACCTGGGGTACTAGTGTAAGAAATAACACGTAAAAAAAACAAAAAAACTGCATAGTTTCCTAGGAACGCGAAGCGAGGCGGCCATCTCTGTCGGCGCCGGAAGTTAC
>NW_024604552.1:0-3470 GCF_018296145.1 Oncorhynchus tshawytscha | reverse complement strand
TGTTCCTTTCCATCACTCGTTGTGTTGATTTCATCTTGACTGGCCAGATGAACTGGGATGGCCTGGCAGTGATAGTTGCTCCTTTCCATCGCTCGTTGTGTTGACTTCATCCTGTCCATTTTGTGATGTCTTTTCACATACAATCATATTGCAAGTGCACGTGCATTTGCAATATGGTTCAATGGGCATTTACCATATGAAATTTGACATGCTCAAAAATCATGCAGAAATGCAAAATTGACTGGCCAGATGAACTCGGGATGGCCTGGCAGTGATAGTTGCTCCTTTCCATCGCTCGTTGTGTTGACTTCATCCTGTCCATTTTGTGATGTCTTTTCACATACAATCATATTGCAAGTGCACGTGCATTTGCAATATGGTTCAATGGGCATTTACCATATGAAATTGACATGCTCAAAAATCATGCAGAAATGCAAAATTGACTGGCCAGATGAACTCGGGATGGCCTGGCAGTGATAGTTGCTCCTTTCCATCGCTCGTTGTGTTGACTTCATCCTGTCCATTTTGTGATGTCTTTTCACATACAATCATATTGCAAGTGCACGTGCATTTGCAATATGGTTCAATGGGCATTTACCATATGAAATTTGACATGCTCAAAAATCATGCAGAAATGCAAAATTGACTGGCCAGATGAACTCGGGATGGCCTGGCAGTGATAGTTGCTCCTTTCCATCGCTCGTTGTGTTGACTTCATCCTGTCCATTTTGTGATGTCTTTTCACATACAATCATATTGCAAGTGCACGTGCATTTGCAATATGGTTCAATGGGCATTTACCATATGAAATTTGACATGCTCAAAAAATCATGCAGAAATGCAAAATTGACTGGCCAGATGAACTCGGGATGGCCTGGCAGTGATAGTTGCTCCTTTCCATCGCTCGTTGTGTTGACTTCATCCTGTCCATTTTGTGATGTCTTTTCACATACAATCATATTGCAAGTGCACGTGCATTTGCAATATGGTTCAATGGGCATTTACCATATGAAATTTGACATGCTCAAAAATCATGCAGAAATGCAAAATTGACTGGCCAGATGAACTCGGGATGGCCTGGCAGTGATAGTTGCTCCTTTCCATCGCTCGTTGTGTTGACTTCATCCTGTCCATTTTGTGATGTCTTTTCACATACAATCATATTGCAAGTGCACGTGCATTTGCAATATGGTTCAATGGGCATTTACCATATGAAATTTGACATGCTCAAAAAATCATGCAGAAATGCAAAATTGACTGGCCAGATGAACTCGGGATGGCCTGGCAGTGATAGTTGCTCCTTTCCATCGCTCGTTGTGTTGACTTCATCCTGTCCATTTTGTGATGTCTTTTCACATACAATCATATTGCAAGTGCACGTGCATTTGCAATATGGTTCAATGGGCATTTACCATATGAAATTTGACATGCTCAAAAATCATGCAGAAATGCAAAATTGACTGGCCAGATGAACTCGGGATGGCCTGGCAGTGATAGTTGCTCCTTTCCATCGCTCGTTGTGTTGACTTCATCCTGTCCATTTTGTGATGTCTTTTCACATACAATCATATTGCAAGTGCACGTGCATTTGCAATATGGTTCAATGGGCATTTACCATATGAAATTTGACATGCTCAAAAATCATGCAGAAATGCAAAATTGACTGGCCAGATGAACTCGGGATGGCCTGGCAGTGATAGTTGCTCCTTTCCATCGCTCGTTGTGTTGACTTCATCCTGTCCATTTTGTGATGTCTTTTCACATACAATCATATTGCAAGTGCACGTGCATTTGCAATATGGTTCAATGGGCATTTACCATATGAAATTTGACATGCTCAAAAATCATGCAGAAATGCAAAATTGACTGGCCAGATGAACTCGGGATGGCCTGGCAGTGATAGTTGCTCCTTTCCATCGCTCGTTGTGTTGACTTCATCCTGTCCATTTTGTGATGTCTTTTCACATACAATCATATTGCAAGTGCACGTGCATTTGCAATATGGTTCAATGGGCATTTACCATATGAAATTTGACATGCTCAAAAATGCAAAATTGACTGGCCTGATGAACACAGGATGGCCGAGCAGTGATAGTTGTTCCTTTCCATCACTCGTTGTGTTGATTTCATCATGTCCATTTGGTGGTGTTTTTCACTATAGAATCATATTGCAAATGCACGTGCGTTGTTGTGCAACTGGTAACCCAAAAATAAAAATATGGTTGTAAATGCATTTACCGGGACTCCTATTGTCCATGCCCGCTATGGGAGTACCCTACTACGACCCTCTATCCATGGGGGCCGCCCTGAGTGCTTTATGGACTGTTTAAAATAGGCACCTGGTAACCCAAAAATAAAAATATGGTTGTAAAATGCAAGCGAGCTACGGTCAAGCGGGATATCTCGTTGAACTCGGCACGGCCTAGGGATTATGGTAATGCCATTGCCTGCTCTCTGTGTCTTTAAGCACCGCACTTTGTCACTCCATCCTTGCTGTGTGTGTGTGTGAGAGCTTTTCTTTGACATCTGTTGGGAGAAATGACTGACTTACAGTTTATGGGGATTGCCTAATCACACATATGAAGTTTTGAAAAGATCTGACCTTTTTAACCCTTGGAAACTGCCACTATGACATCATTTAAGGCACTTCCGGTTGGCACAGGAAGCTATAAATAAACCCATATCCTGATTGGGGTATGCCTTTACAGAATCCTGAGTTTTAAGTCTTTACGTTAAGAACTGAGTTATTTACAGAGGGTTTAGTGAGTGTGTGTTATTTCAGAAAATCATAGAAAATCACAGAAATCTCGCAGAGCTCCGCAGCACACTTTAAAAAGATTCGTAAGAACACCCTGCAACTAGATCTGTAACCGTTGAAAAAAAAAAAAAAAACACCTATCCGTGAACATCACCAATCTGTCATTGTACGATTTCTCTTAAATGACGATAGATAAATGGCTGGTTCTTTTTTATTGACACCGGAGGCTCCTTGACTTTGACATGAAGTGGAAAAATAATTTCTCTATTTTCATTTTGGACCTTTAATCCCAGATAAATGGCCATAACTCAAAAACCGTTGAGGCCTGGACGCCATCTTGTTCGGGGCCAACTGCCCATTATGCCAAACCTACGCTCACCGAGTTTCGGCTTCAAATATTTTCCGTTTTCGAGATAAGGCCCCGTCGTGAATCGTGATGTTTTGTCCGATAGCAATATGATTGCTTATGCCCCCTGTGGGATATTCTGGGACAGTGGAAAAATGACCAAAATCTTATTATTTTTGTGAAACGGAAACCGAATGTCCGACAAAGTTCATTTGATGACTTCCTGGTAGGTCCGGCCCTGCCGCTCGGCCCGACGCCGTCCGCGAATTTTAAAAACGTTTTCGGACGTCTAGTAAGGGACCGTACATTTGCAATGTGCACTTTCTCACTAACCATACGGCAAATGCCGAAATGTTCCCTTAAGGT
>NW_024604551.1:0-3469 GCF_018296145.1 Oncorhynchus tshawytscha | reverse complement strand
TCTGTGGGTACTACATAACTCATTCACGACACCTGCTAGGCTCATAATCTGGAAGTAGCAACTGCATCAGATCTACAAATCAAAAGCTACACCTTTCCATTTGTTTTCTAACTCAGTGAAACTGCGCAGCTTTCACTCAACCCGAAGGAAGATTTCGATGCATATCAAATTACCCAGCAGCCATTTGGAAACAACAAGTCATCAAAAAAAGTTTTATTTTCTTCATTTAAAAATGTATTCTGGCTGTTTAAATCGGCCAGGTCTTGAAAAAGAGGACAGGGACATACGTTTTGGTTAGGTGGTATACCTTTTTCTGAAAACAACTATGGTTAACCATGACCAGAAAAGGTTTAAGGTTTAGCACTGTGGGTCATCACAACTTGTATCCAGGTGTTTAGTGATCACGCTCACCAAGTAGCTGTAACCCTGTTAATAATAAGTAACCTGACGTCAGCGTTCAAGCTTAATGACAGCAGGTGTCATTGATACTATAGTGAAGCTGCCATTGTGACGCAGAACAATGAGCTGGGAATAGAACGTTCAGAAGGTGAGTTGATTCCACGGAGCTCAATAGAACTAATAGGAGCTGGCAGGGTGACGCAGAACAATGAGCTGGGAATAGAACGTTCAGAAGGTGAGTTGATTCCACGGAGCTCAATAGAACTAATAGGAGCTGGCAGGGAGAAGAATGACCTAAAATAAGGCCTGTTTCTTAGCGATTACTATATAACATAACGTAATATTATGAAACTGGGGACCATAGCGGATGCAATGAACTAGTTATCAGAAAAAAACGTTGTTGTAAATGTCGTGTTTCCAGCCTACTTGAAGCGCACCGAAAATAATATTCAAAAGTTTGGTCCTTGGACACAGAGGGGTTAAACACTAAAGTTACTGTCCATCTAGTGAAGAGAGGAGGGGTTAAACACTAAGAAGTTACCGTCCATCTAGTGAAGAAGGAGGGGTTAAACACTAAAGTTACCGTCCATCTAGTGAAGAGAGGAGGGTTAAACACTAAAGTTACCGTCCATCTAGTGAAGAGGAGGGGTTAAACACTAAAGTACCGTCCATCTAGTGAAGAGAGGAGGGTTAAACACTAAAGTTACCGTCCATCTAGTGAAGAGAGGAGGGGTTAAACACTAAAGTTACCGTCCATCTAGTGAAGAGAGGAGGGTTAAACACTAAAGTTACCGTCCATCTAGTGAAGAGAGGAGGTTAAACACTAAATTACCGTCCATCTAGTGAAGAGAGGAGGGTTAAACACTAAAGTTACCGTCCATCTAGTGAAGAGAGGAGGGGTTAAACACTAAAGTTACTGTCCATCTAGTGAAGAGAGGAGGGGTTAAACACTAAAGTTACCGTCCATCTAGTGAAGAGAGGAGGGTTAAACACTAAAGTTACTGTCCATCTAGTGAAGAGAGGAGGGGTTAAACACTAAAGTTACTGTCCATCTAGTGAAGAGAGGAGGGGTTAAACACTAAAGTTACCGTCCATCTAGTGAAGAGAGGGTTAAACACTAAAGTTACTGTCCATCTAGTGAAGAGAGGGAGGGGTTAAACACTAAAGTTACCGTCCATCTAGTGAAGAGAGGAGGGGTTAAGAACGGAGCAGAAGAGACATGTTTGTTGTTTGCTGTAACTAATGTTCAACGTTGTATTGTATTGTATTGTAATGTATTGTATTGTATTGTATTGTATTGTATTGTATTGTATTGTATTGTATTGTATTGTATTGTATTGTATTGTAGTGTAATGTACTGTAATGTATTGTAATGTAATGTATTGTATTGTATTGTATTGTATTGTATTGTATTGTATTGTATTGTATTGTATTGTATTGTATTGTATTGTAATGTATTGTATTGTATTGTAATGTATTGTATTGTATTGTATTGTATTGTATTGTATTGTATTGTAATGTATGTATTGTAATGCCAGAGTTGACGTGGGCCATCGTTCAAACAAAGAGCCCTATAAAGGGTTAAATATATACTGTATACTCACAGGCTAACCTCCTATAAAGGGTTCTATATATATTCTATATATACTGTATACTCAGACACTTCCTAACCTCCTATAAAGGGTTCTATATATATTCTATATATACTGTATACTCAGACACGTCCTAACCTCCTATAAAGGGTTCTATATATATTCTATATATACTGTATACTCAGACAGGCTAACCTCCTATAAAGGGTTCTATATATATTCTATATATACTGTATACTCAGACACTTCCTAACCTCCTATAAAGGGTTCTATATATATTCTATATATACTGTATACTCAGACACTTCCTAACCTCCTATAAAGGGTTCTATGTAGAACTTTAGTGGTTCGTATATTAAGCAAGAGAGAATCATTTTTGGTTTGAACAGCAGTGAAGAGTGTGTTGATTTAACGGATATATTGTCAAAATTCCTCTTGAAACAACGATCAGAATTTGTCAAAACAACAAGATTATGATGACATATTAGGCAATAATTAAGAGTAGGCTAAATGATTGTGTCATGCAAGAAATTAAACAACATTGTCATCTCACCTTTTAGCTTTGGTGTCATGTTCCCCAGAGAGACTCATTTTAGAGGCAGGGCCACCCTCCTCTCTCTCCCCAGAGAGACTCATTTTAGAGGCAGGGCCCCCCTCCTCTCTCTCCCCAGAGAGACTCATTTTAGAGGCAGGGCCCCCTCCTCTCTCTCCCCAGAGAGACTCATTTTAGAGGCAGGGCCCCCTCCTCTCTCTCCCCAGAGAGACTCATTTTAGAGCACTGACCCCTAAACAGAGATCCAACATGTTGGTTGTGGTTAACACAGTGACAACTAAACAGAGATCCAACATGTTGGTTGTGGTTAACACAGTGACAACTAAACAGAGATCCAACATGTTGGTTGTGGTTAACACAGTGACAACTAAACAGAGATCCAACATGTTGGTTGTGGTTAACACAGTGACAACTAAACAGAGATCCAACATGTTGGTTGTGGTTAACACAGTAACAACTAAACAGAGATCCAACATGTTGGTTGTGGTTAACACAGTGACAACTAAACAGAGATCCAACATGTTGGTTGTGGTTAACACAGTAACAACTAAACAGAGATCCAACATGTTGGTTGTGGTTAACACAGTGACAACTAAACAGAGATCCAACATGTTGGTTGTGGTTAACACAGTGACAACTAAACAGAGATCCAACATGTTGGTTGTGGTTAAACACAGTGACAACTAATTATTGAAGGTCAATTATTCTCATTTATTAATGATCTCTTAGAAATAAAACATTTACTAACAGACACATCCAAACAGTCAGGTGATTTAATGCATCACATGAACATGTAGTCGTGACTGATATTTTTCACCTTTTATCCATCTAGTGGAACTAATAATAATAATACAATAATAATAATAATTATAATAATAATAATAATAATGTCTCACTTTCTCTTTTAATACTTTCTCTCATTCTA
>NW_024604550.1:0-3465 GCF_018296145.1 Oncorhynchus tshawytscha | reverse complement strand
TGTCACGCCCTGGTCAAAGTATTTTGTGTTTATCTTTATGTATTTGGTCAGGCCAGGGTGTGGCATGGGGTTTTTGTAATTGTGGTGTGTTTGTCTTGGGGTTTTGGTGGTGGTATTGGGATTGTAGCTTAGTGGGTTGTCTAGCAAGGTCTATGGCTGTCTGGAGTGGTTCTCAATCAGAGGCAGGTGCTTATCGTTGTCTCTGATTGGGAACCATATTTAGGCAGCCATATTCTTTGAGTTTTTTTCATTACGTTTATTGTTTTGTGTTTAGTGTTTAGTCGTGTTTAGTGTTTAGTCGTGTTTACGTTTGTTTAATAAATATGGATCGCAATCGACACGCTGCAGTTTGGTCCGACTCTCCTTCATCACCACTAGAAAACCGTTACAGAATCACCCACCACCAACGGACCAAGCAGCGTGTTAACAGGCAGGAACCACAGGAGAGGCAACAGAGGCAGCAGCAGCAGGAGCAGCAGCAGCTGCAGTGGGAGAGGCTGCACCACCTGGAGAAATGGACATGGGAGGAAGAACTGGACGGTAAAGGACCCTGGGCTCAGCCTGGAGAATATCGCCGCCCCAAGGAAGAACTGAGGCGGCGAAAGCTGAGAGGCGCAGATATGAGGAGGCAGCACGGCGTAGCGGATGGAAGCCTGAGAATCAGCCCCAAAAATTTCTTGGGGGGGCTCAGGGAGAGTGTGGCAGAGTCAGGAGTCAGACCTGAGCCAACTCTCCCTGTTTATCGTGAGGAGCCAAGGAGGAGACCAGAACCAGAGACTGTGAAGGAGTTAATGGGGAAATTGGAGGAGAGAGAAATGAGGGAGCTGCTGTGTTGGTGCTTTTGCATGGAATTCGCCCGACGGAACGTGTTGGGGATTTGATGGCACCTGGGTTAGCGCTCCATACTCGTCCTGAGGTGCGTGTTAGTCGGCTGGTGAAGTTGGTGCCAGCCGCACGCACCAGGCCTCCTGTGCACATCCCTAGCCTTGCACATCCTGTGCCAACACTGCTCTCAAGATCTCCAGTACGCCTTCACGGTCTAGCCCATCCTGTGCCACCTCCACACTCCAGTCCTCCGGTAGCAGCTCCCGCTCCAGGCTTCCTGTGCGTGTCCTCGATCCAGTACCACCAGTTCCAGCACCATGCACCAGGCCTTCAGTGTGCCTCGCCTGTTCAGCGCAGCCAGCGCTTTTCTCCTCTCCTGCGCTGCTGGAGTCTCCCGCCTGTTTAGCGCAGCCAGAGCCTTCTCCTCTACAGCGCTGCCGGATCCTCCCGCCTGTTCAGCGCAGCCAGAGCCTTCCTCCTCTACAGCGCTGCCGGAGCCTCCCGCCTGTTTAGCGAGCCAGAGCCTTTCTCCTCTCCTACGCTGCCGGAGTCTCCCGCCTGTTCAGCGCAGCCAGAGCTGCCAGCCTGCATGGAGCAGCCAGAGATGTCAGTCTGCATGGAGCAGCCAGAGCTGTCAGTCTGCATGGAGCAGCCAGAGCTGTCAGTCTGCATGGAGCAGCCAGAGATGTCAGTCTGCATGGAGCAGGCAGAGATGTCAGTCTGCATGGAGCAGCCCAGAGCTGTCAGTCTGCAAGGAGCAGCCAGAGCTGTCAGTCTACATGAAGCAGCCCGAGCTGCCAGTCTGCATGAAGCAGCCAGTCTACATGGAGCAGCCAGAGCTGCCAGTCTGCATGAAGCAGCCAGAGCTGTCAGTCTGCATGGAACAGTCAGAGCTGTCAGTCTGCATGGAGCAGCCAGAGCTGTCAGTCTACATGAAGCAGCCCGAGCTGCCAGTCTGCATGAAGCAGTCAGTCTACATGGAGCAGCCAGAGCTGTCAGTCCGCATGGAGCAGCCAGAGCTGTCAGTCTACATGAAGCAGCCCTGGAGCTGCCAGTCTGCATGAAGCAGCCAGTCTCACATGGAGCAGCCAGAGATGTCAGTCTGCATGAAGCAGCCAGAGCTGTCAGTCTGCATAGAGCAGCCAGTCTGCATGGAGCTGCCAGTCTGCATGGAGCTGCCAGTCTGCATGGAGCTGCCAGTCTGCAAGGAGCTGTCAGTCTGCACGGAGCTGTCAGTCTGCACGGAGCTGTCAGTCTGTAAGGAGCTGCCAGTCTGCAAGGAGCTGCCAGTCAGCACGGAGCCGCCAGAGTGGTCAGTCTGTAAGAAGCCGCCAGAGCTGTCAGCCTATATGGAGCAGCTAGTGCCGCCAGTCTGCCCAGCGCCGCCAGTGCCCCCAGTCTGCCCAGCATCGCCAGTCTGCCCAGCGCCGCCAGTCTGCCCAGCGCCGCCAGTCTGCCCAGCGCCCTGCCAGCGCCGCCAGATCTGCCCAGCGCCAGCTCTTGCCAGATCTGCCAGTCAGCCAGTCTCTTCCAGCGCGCCAGTCAGCCAGACTCTTTCAGTCTGCCAGTCAACCAGACTCTTCCAGATCTGCCCAGTCAGCAGACTCTTCCAGATCTGCCAGTCAGCCAGACTCTTCCAGATCTGCCAGTCAACCAGACTCTTCCAGATCTGCCAGTCAACCAGACTCTTCCAGATCTGCCAGTCAACCAGGATCTGCCAGTCCAGGATCTGCCAGTCAACCAGGATCTGCTTCCAGATCTGCCAGGAGCTGGTAGACCTATCTACCCTGCCTGAGCTTCCTCTCACTGAAACTTCACCAGCCTGAGCTTCCTCTCACTCCTGAGCTTCCTCTCACTCCTGAGCTTCCTCTCACTCCTGAGCTTTCCTCTCACTCCTGACTCCTCTCACTCCTGAGCTTCCTCTCACTCCCGAGCTTCCTCTCACTCCTGAGCTTTCTCTCCTGAGCTTTCCCACTCGAGCTTCCCCTCAGTCCCGAGCTGCCTCGGTCCCCGAGCTGTCCTTCAGTCCCGATCTGCTCCTCAGTCAGTGGGGTTCTGGGTGGGGACTACTAGGCCATGGTCGGCGGCGAGGGTGGACTATCCCAGGGACGAAGGGAGAGGGGACTAAGACATTAAAGGAGGGTCCGTCCGCGCCGGAGCCGCCACCATGGACAGACGCCCACCCGGACCCTCCCTATTGTTTTGAGGTGCGTTCGGGAGTCCGCACCTTAGGGGTTCTGTCACGCCCTGGTCAAAGTATTTTGTGTTTATCTTTATGTATTTGGTCAGGCCAGGGTGTGGCATGGGGTTTTGTAATTGTGGTGTGTTTGTCTTGGGGTTTTGGTGGTGGTATTGGGATTGTAGCTTAGTGGGTTGTCTAGCAAGGTCTATGGCTGTCTGGAGTGGTTCTCAATCAGAGGCAGGTGCTTATCGTTGTCTCTGATTGGGAACCATATTTTAGGCAGCCATATTCTTTGAGTTTGTCGTGGGTGATTGTCCTTAGTGTCTTGCTTGTACTCTCTGTTAGTTTGCACTAGATAGGCTGTTTTTCGGTTTTCATTTTTTGCGTTTATTGTTTTGCGTGTTTAGTGTTTAGTCGTGTTTAGTGTTTAGTCGTGTTTACGTTTTGTTTAATAAATA
>NW_024604549.1:0-3463 GCF_018296145.1 Oncorhynchus tshawytscha | reverse complement strand
CTACCCTCTACTGTCATTATATTACCCTGGTCTACCATCTACTGTCATTATATTACCCTCTACTGTCATTATATTACCCTGGTCTACCATCTACCGTCATTATATTACCCTGGTCTACCATCTACTGTCATTATATTACTCTGGCCTGCCTCTACTGTCATTATATTACTCTGGTCTGCCATCTACTGTCATTATATTACCCTCTACTGTCATTATATTACCCTGGTCAACCATCTACTGTCATTATATTACCTGGTCTGCCATCTGCTGTCATTATATTAGCCTGGTCTACCATCTACTGTCATTATATTTTCTACTGTTATTATATTACCCTCTACTGTCATTATATTACCATGGTCACCATCTACTGTCATTATATTACCTGGCCTACCCTCTACTGTCATTATATTACCCTCTCTACTGTCTTTATATTACCTGGTCCACCATCTACTGTCATTATATTAACCTGGTCTACAATCTACTGTCATTATATAACCCTGGTCTACCATCTACTGTCATTTTATTACCCTGGTCTACCATCTACTGTCATTATATTACCCTCTACTGTCATTATATTACCCTGGTCTACCCTCTACTGTCATTATATTACCCTGGTCAACCATCTACTGTCATTATATTACCCTGGTCTACCATCTACTGTCATTATATTACCCTGGTCTACCATCTACTGTCATTATATTACCCTCTACTGTCATTATATTACCCTGGTCTACCATCTACTGTCATTATATTACCCTGGTCTATCCTCTACTGTCACTATATTACCATGGTCTACCATCTACTGTCATAATATTACCCTGGTCTACCCTCTACTGTCATTATATTACCCTGGTCTACCATCTACTGTCATTATATTAACCTGTTCTACCATCCACTGTCATTTTATTACCCAGGTCTACAATCTACTGTCATTATATTACCCTGGTCTACCATCTACTGTCATTACATTAACCTGTTCTACCATCTACTGTCATTGTATTACACTGGTCTACCATCTACTGTCACTATATTACCCTGGTCTAAACTCTACTGCCATTATATTACCCTGGTCTACCATCTACTGTCACTAGATTACACTGGTCTACCCTCTACTGACATTATATTACCCTGGTATACCATCTACTGTCATTATATTAACCTGGTCTACCATCTACTATCATGATATTACCCTGGTCTACCATCTACTGTCATTATATTAACCTGGTCTACCATCTACTGTCATTATATTACCTGGTCTACCCTCTACTGCCATTATATTACCCTGGTCTACCATCTACTGTCACTAGATTACACTGGTCTACCCTCTACTGACATTATATTACCCTGGTCTACCATCTACTGTTATTATATTACCCTCTACTGTCATTATATTACCATGGTCGACCATCTACTGTCATTATATTACCCTGGTCTACCATCTACTGTCATTATATTACTCTGGTCTACCATCTACTGTGATTATATTACCCTGGTCTACCATTTACTGTCATTATATTAAACTGGTCTACCATCTGCTGTCATTATATTACCCTGTTCTACCATCTACTGTCATTATATTACCCTGGTCTACCATCTACTGTCATGATATTACACTGGTCTACCATCTACTCTCATTATATTACCCTGGCCTACCCTCTACTGTCATTATATTACCCTCTACTGTCTTTATATTACCCTGGTCTACCATCTACTGTCATTATATTAACCTGGTCTACCATCTACTCTCATTATATAACCCTGGTCTACCATCTACTGTCATTTTATTACCCTGGTCTACCATCTACTGTCATTATATTACCCTCTACTGTCATTATATTACCCTGGTCTACCCTCTACTATCATTATATTACCCTGGTCAACCATCTACTGTCATTATATTACCCTGGTCTACCATCTACTGTCATTATATTACCCTGGTCTACCATCTACTGTCATTATATTACCCTCTACTGTCATTATATTACCCTGGTCTACCATCTACTGTCATTATATTACCCTGGTCTACCCTCTACTGTCATTATATTACCCTGTTCTACCATCCACTGTCATTTTATTACCCAGGTCTACAATCTACTGTCATTATATTACCATGGTCTACCATCTACTGTCATTATATTACCCTGGTCTACCATCTACTGTCATTATATTAACCTGGTCTACCATCTACTGTCATTATATTACCCTGGTCTACCATCTACTGTTATTATATTACCCTCTACTGTCATTATATTACCATGGTCGACCATCTACTGTCATTATATTACTCTGGCCTACCCTCTACTGTCATTATATTACCCTGGTCTACCATCTACTGTCATTATATTACCCTCTACTGTCATTATATTACCCTGGTCTACCATCTACCGTCATTATATTACCCTGGTCTACCATCTACTGTCATTATATTACTCTGGCCTACCCTCTACTGTCATTATATTACCCTGGTCTACCATCTACTGTCATTATATTACCCTCTACTGTCATTATATTACCCTGGTCAACCATCTACTGTCATTATATTACCCTGGTCTACCATCTACTGTCATTATATTAACCTGGTCTACCATCTACTGTCATTATATTACCCTGGTCTACCATCTACTGTTATTATATTACCCTCTACTGTCATTATATTACCATGGTCGACCATCTACTGTCATTATATTACCCTGGTCTACCATCTACTGTCATTATATTACTCTGGTCTACCATCTACTGTGATTATATTACCCTGGTCTACCATTTACTGTCATTATATTAAACTGGTCTACCATCTGCTGTCATTATATTACCCTGTTCTACCATCTACTGTCATTATATTACCTGGTCTACCATCTACTGTCATGATATTACCCTGGTCTACCATCTACTCTCATTATATTACCTGGCCTACCCTCTACTGTCATTATATTACCCTCTACTGTCTTTATATTACCCTGGTCTGCCATCTACTGTCATTATATTACCCTGGTCTACCATCTACTGTCATTATATTACCTGTTCTACTCTACTGTCATTTGTATTACCTGGTCTACCATCTACTGTCATTATATTACCCTGGTCTACCATCTCTCTGTCATTATATTACCCTGGTCTACCATCTACTGTCATTATATTAACCTGGTCTACCATCTACTGTCATGATATTACCCTGGTCTACCATCTACTGTCATTATATTACCTGGTCTACCATCTACTGTCATAGATTACACTGGTCTACCCTCTACTGTCATTATATTACCCTGGTCTACCATCTACTGTTATTATATTACCCTCTACTGTCATTATATTACCATGGTCGACCATCTACTGTCATTATATTACCCTGGTCTACCATCTACTGTCATTATATTACTCTGGTCTACCATCTACTGTGATTATATTACCCTGGTCTACCATTTACTGTCATTATATTAAACTGGTCTACCATCTGCTGTCATTA
>NW_024604548.1:0-3463 GCF_018296145.1 Oncorhynchus tshawytscha | reverse complement strand
ATGACAGATCAGCTAGATCTACTGTCTCTATTATATTATGACAGACCAGCTAGACTACTGTCTCTATTATATTATGACAGACCAGGTAGATCTACTAATGTTATTAGAGCAGGACAGACTTAAATAGGATCTACTGTCTCTAAAATATTATGACAGACCAGGTAGATCTCCTGTCTCTATTATATTATGACAGACGGGCTGTACTTCCGGCGCCGACAGAGATGGCCGCCCGCTTCGCGTTCCTAGGAAACTATGCAGTTTTTTGTTTTTTACGTGTTATTTCTTACACTAGTACCCCAGGTCATCTTAGGTTTCTTTACATACAGCCGACAAGAACTACTGAATATAAGATCAGCGCCAACTCACCATCAGTACGACCAAGAATATGTTTTTCAAGATGCGGATCCTGAGTTCTGCCTTACAACCAGTGTAACCGAGTGGATCACATGCAGCGACCAAAAAAAAAAAAACGACTCAGAAAAAGAGGGAAACGAAGCGGTCTTCTGGTCAGACTCCGGAGACGGGCACATCGTGCACCACTCCCCAGCATTCTTCTTGCCAATGTCCAGTCTCTTGACAACAAGGTTGATGAAATCCGAGCAAGGGTAGCATTCCAGAGGGACATCAGAGACTGTAACGTTCTCTGCTTCACGGAAACATGGCTCACTGGAGAGACGCAACCGGGCGGTGCAGCCAGCGGGTTTCTCCACGCATCGCGCCGACAGAAACAAACATCTCTCTGGTAAGAAGACGGGCGGGGGCGTATGCCTTATGGCCAACGTGACATGGTGTGATGAAGGAAACATACAGGAACTCAAATCCTTCTGTTCACCTGATTTAGAATTCCTCACAATCAAATGTAGACCGCATTATCTACCAAGAGAATTCTCTTCGATTATAATCACAGCCGTATATATCCCCCCCAAGCAGACACATCGATGGCTCTGAACGAACTTTATTTAACTCTCTGCAAACTGGAAACGATTTATCCGGAGGCTGCATTCATTGTAGCTGGGGATTTTAACAAGGCTAATCTGAAAACAAGACTCCCTAAATTTTATCAGCATATTGATTGCGCAACCAGGGGTGGAAAGACCCTGGATCATTGTTACTCTAACTTCCGCGACGCATATAAGGCCCTGCCCCCGCCCCCTTTCGGAAAAGCTGACCACGACTCCATTTTGTTGATCCCTGCCTACAGACAGAAACTAAAACAAGAAGCTCCCACGCTGAGGTCTGTCCAACGCTGGTCCGACCAAGCTGACTCCACACTCCAAGACTGCTTCCATCACGTGACTGGGAGATGTTTCGATTGGCCAGACAACAACATTGACGAATACGCTGATACGGTGTGCGAGTTCATTAGAACGTGCGTTGAAGATGTCGTTCCCATAGCAACGATTAAAACATTCCCTAACCAGAAACCGTGGATTGATGGCAGCATTCGTGTGAAACTGAAGGCACGAACCACTGCTTTTAATCAGGGCAAGGTGTCTGGTAACATGACTGAATACAAACAGTGCAGCTATTCCCTCCGCAAGGCTATCAAACAAGCTAAGCGCCAGTACAGAGACAAAGTAGAATCTCAATTCAACGGCTCAGACACAAGAGGTATGTGGCAGGGTCTACAGTCAATCACGGACTACAGGAAGAAACCCAGCCCAGTCACGGACCAGGATGTCTTGCTCCCAGGCAGACTAAATAACTTTTTGCCCGCTTTGAGGACAATACAGTGCCACTGACACGGCCTGCAACGGAATCATGCGGTCCCTCCTTCACTGCAGCCGAAGTGAGTAAGACATTTAAACGTGTTAACCTCGCAAGGCTGCAGGCCCAGACGGCATCCCCAGCCGCGCCTCAGAGCATGCGCAGACCAGCTGGCCGGTGTGTTTACGGACATATTCAACCAATCCCTATACCAGTCTGCTGTTCCCACATGCTTCAAGAGGGCCACCATTGTTCCTGTTCCCAAGAAAGCTAAGGTAACTGAGCTAAACGACTACCGCCCCGTAGCACTCACATCCGTCATCATGAAGTGCTTTGAGAGACTAGTCAAGGACCATATCACCTCCACCCTACCTGACACCCTTGACCCACTCCAATTTGCTTACCGCCCAAATAGGTCCACAGACGATGCAATCTCAACCACACTGCACACTGCCCTAACCCATCTGGACAAGAGGAATACCTATGTGAGAATGCTGTTCATCGACTACAGCTCGGCATTCAACACCATAGTACCCTCCAAGCTCGTCATCAAGCTCGAGACCCTGGGTCTCGACCCCGCCCCTGTGCAACTGGGTACTGGACTTCCTGACGGGCCGCCCCCAGGTGGTGAGGGTAGGCAACAACATCTCCTCCCCGCTGATCCTCAACACTGGGGCCCCACAAGGGTGCGTTCTGAGCCCCTCCTGTACTCCCTGTTCACCCACGACTGCGTGGCCATGCACGCTCCAACTCAATGCATACACATCACAGACAAACTGAATTGGTCCACTCACACAGACAGCATCGTGAGGAAGGCGCAGCAGCGCCTCTTCAACCTCAGGAGGCTGAAGAAATTCGGCTTGTCACCAAAAGCACTCACAAACTTCTACAGATGCACAATCGAGAGCATCCTGGCGGGCTGTATCACCGCCTGGTATGGCAACTGCACCGCCCTCAACCGTAAGGCTCTCCAGAGGGTAGTGAGGTCTGCACAACGCATCACCGGGGGCAAACTACCTGCCCTCCAGGACACCTACACCACCCGATGCTACAGGAAGGCCATAAAGATCATCAAGGACATCAACCACCCGAGCCACTGCCTGTTCACCCCGCTGTCATCCAGAAGGCGAGGTCAGTACAGGTGCATCAAAGCTGGGACCGAGAGACTGAAAAACAGCTTCTATCTCAAGGCCATCAGACTGTTAAACAGCCACCACTAACATTGAGTGGCTACTGCCAACACACTGTCAATGACACTGACTCTACTCCAGCCACTTTAATCATGGGAATTGATGGGAAATTATGTAAATATATCACTAGCCACTTTAAACAATGCTACCTTATATAATGTTACTTACCCTACATTGTTCATCTCATATGCATACGTTGATACTGTACTCTATATCATCGACTGCATCCTTATGTAATACATGTATCACTAGCCACTTTAACTATGCCACTTGGTTTACATACTTATCTCATATGTATATACTGTACTCGATATCATCTACTGTATCTTGCCTATGCTGCTCTGTACCATCACTCATTCATATATCCTTATGTACATATTCTTTATCCCCTTACACTGTGTATAAGACAGTAGTTTTTTTTTGGAATTGTTAGTTAGATTACTTGCTCGTTATTACTGCATTGTCGGAACTAGAAGCACAAGCATTTCGCTACACTCGCATTAACATCTGCTAACCATGTGTATGTGACAAATAAAATTTGATTTGATTTGATTTGATTTGATTTG
>NW_024604547.1:0-3460 GCF_018296145.1 Oncorhynchus tshawytscha | reverse complement strand
TATTTGAGATGAACTGAACATTGTAGATAGTTTTCAGCAAGTTGCAACATGGAAATACAGAAATAAGCACTTTTCCATAAACAAGCTCTAAATCATGTTTGTTACACTCTGGATGTCAATGAACATTGTAGATAGTTTTCAGCAAGTTGCAACATGGAAATACAGAAATAAGCACTTTTCCATAAACAAGCTCTAAATCATGTTTGTTGCACTCTGGATGTCCAATTTTAGCTGTGCTGTCTATTTGAGATGAACTCTGAACATTGTACATAGTTTTCAGCAAGTTGCAACATGGAAATACAGAAATAAGCACTTTTCCATAAACAAGCTCTAATTCAAGTTTGATGCACTCTGGATAAAAAAAATGTTTTTGTTATGTTTATTCGAGATGTTATGAAAACACTGCAAACTGTTTTCAGTAAGTTGTAACATGGAAATACAGAAATAAGCACTTTTCCATAAACAAGCTCTAAATCATGTTTGTTGCACTCTGGATGTCCAATTTTAGCTTTGCTGTTTATTTGAGATGAACTGAACATTGTAGATAGTTTTCAGCAAGTTGCAACATGGAAATACAGAAATAAGCACTTTTCCATAAACAAGCTCTAAATCATGTTTGTTACACTCTGGATGTCCAATGAACATTGTAGATAGTTTTCAGCAAGTTGCAACATGGAAATACAGAAATAAGCACTTTTCCATAAACAAGCTCTAAATCATGTTTGTTGCACTCTGGATGTCCAATTTTAGCTGTGCTGTCTATTTGAGATGAACTGAACATTGTAGATAGTTTTCAGCAAGTTGTAACATGGAAATACAGAAATAAGCACTTTTCCATAAACAAGCTCTAAATCATGTTTGATGCACTCTGGATAAAAAAATGTTTTTGTTATGTTTATTTGAGATGTTACTGAAAACACTGCAAACTGTTTTCAGTAAGTTGTAACATGGAAATACAGAAATAAGCACTTTTCCATAAACAAGCTCTAAATCATGTTTGTTGCACTCTGGATGTCCAATTTTAGCTCTGTCAAGATGAACTGAACATTGTAGATAGTTTTCAGCAAGTTGCAACATGGAAATACAGAAATAAGCACTTTTCCATAAACAAGCTCTAAATCATGTTTGTTGGATGCAGCTGTTTTAGCTGTGCTGTCTATTTGAGATGAACTGAACATTGTAGATAGTTTTCAGCAAGTTGCAACATGGAAATACAGAAATAAGCACTTTTCCATAAACAAGCTCTAATTCAAGTTTGATGCACTCTGGATAAAAAAATCCAATGTTTTTGTTATGTTTATTTGAGATGTTATGAAAACACTGCAAACTGTTTTCAGTAAGTTGTAACATGGAAATACAGAAATAAGCACTTTTCCATAAACAAGCTCTAAATCATGTTTGTTGCACTCTGGATGTCCAATTTTAGCTGTGCTGTCTATTTGAGATGAACTGAACATTGTAGATAGTTTTCAGCAAGTTGCAACATGGAAATACAGAAATAAGCACTTTTCCATAAACAAGCTCTAAATCATGTTTGTTGCACTCTGGATGTCCAATTTTAGCTTTGCTGTTTATTTGAGATGAACTGAACATTGTAGATAGTTTTCAGCAAGTTGCAACATGGAAATACAGAAATAAGCACTTTTCCATAAACAAGCTCTAAATCATGTTTGTTACACTCTGGATGTCCAATGAACATTGTAGATAGTTTTCAGCAAGTTGCAACATGGAAATACAGAAATAAGCACTTTTCCATAAACAAGCTCTAAATCATGTTTGTTGCACTCTGGATGTCCAATTTTAGCTGTGCTGTCTATTTGAGATGAACTGAACATTGTAGATAGTTTTCAGCAAGTTGCAACATGGAAATACAGAAATAAGCACTTTTCCATAAACAAGCTCTAAATCATGTTTGTTGCACTCTGGATGTCCAATTTTAGCTGTGCTGTCTATTTGAGATGAACTGAACATTGTAGATAGTTTTCAGCAAGTTGTAACATGGAAATACAGAAATAAGCACTTTTCCATAAACAAGCTCTAAATCATGTTTGTTGCACTCTGGATGTCCAATTTTAGCTGTGCTGTTTATTTGAGATGAACTGAACATTGTAGATAGTTTTCAGCAAGTTGCAACATGGAAATACAGAAATAAGCACTTTTCCATAAACAAGCTCTAAATCATGTTTGTTACACTCTGGATGTCCAATGAACATTGTAGATAGTTTTCAGCAAGTTGCAACATGGAAATACAGAAATAAGCACTTTTCCATAAACAAGCTCTAAATCATGTTTGTTGCACTCTGGATGTCCAATTTTAGCTGTGCTGTCTATTTGAGATGAACTGAACATTGTAGATAGTTTTCAGCAAGTTGCAACATGGAAATACAGAAATAAGCACTTTTCCATAAACAAGCTCTAAATCATGTTTGTTGCACTCTGGATGTCCAATTTTAGCTGTGCTGTCTATTTGAGATGAACTGAACATTGTAGATAGTTTTCAGCAAGTTGTAACATGGAAATACAGAAATAAGCACTTTTCCATAAACAAGCTCTAAATCATGTTTGTTGCACTCTGGATGTCCAATTTTAGCTGTGCTGTTTATTTGAGATGAACTGAACATTGTAGATAGTTTTCAGCAAGTTGCAACATGGAAATACAGAAATAAGCACTTTTCCATAAACAAGCTCTAAATCATGTTTGTTACACTCTGGATGTCCAATGAACATTGTAGATAGTTTTCAGCAAGTTGCAACATGGAAATACAGAAATAAGCACTTTTCCATAAACAAGCTCTAAATCATGTTTGTTGCACTCTGGATGTCCAATTTTAGCTGTGCTGTCTATTTGAGATGAACTGAACATTGTAGATAGTTTTCAGCAAGTTGTAACATGGAAATACAGAAATAAGCACTTTTCCATAAACAAGCTCTTAAATCATGTTTGTTGCACTCTGGATGTCCAATTTTAGCTGTGCTGTCTATTTGAGATGAAATGAACATTGTGGACAGTTTTCTGCAAGTTGCAACATGGAAATACAGAAATAAGCACTTTTCCATAAACAAGCTCTAAATCATGTTTGTTGCACTCTGGATGTCCAATTTTAGCTGTGCTGTTTATTTGAGATGAACTGAACATTAGATAGTTTTCAGCAAGTTGCAACATGGAAATACAGAAATAAGCACTTTTCCATAAACAAGCTCTAAATCATGTTTGTTGCACTCTGGATGTCCAATGAACATTGTAGATAGTTTTCAGCAAGTTGCAACATGGAAATACAGAAATAAGCACTTTTCCATAAACAAGCTCTAAATCATGTTTGTTGCACTCTGGATGTCCAATTTTAGCTTTGCTGTTTATTTGAGATGAACTGAACATTGTAGATAGTTTTCAGCAAGTTGCAACATGGAAATACAGAAATAAGCACTTTTCCATAAACAAGCTCTAAATCATGTTTGTTAC
>NW_024604546.1:0-3454 GCF_018296145.1 Oncorhynchus tshawytscha | reverse complement strand
TGTCTCTATTTCATTATGACTGACCAGCTAGATCTACTCTCTATTATAATATGACAGACCAGCTAGATCTACTGTCTCTATTATATTTTGACAGACCAGCTAGATCTACTGTCTATATTATATTATGACAGACCAGCTAGATCTACTGTCTCTATTATAATATCACAGACCAGCTAGATCTACTGTCTCTATTTCATTATGACTGACCAGCTAGATCTACTCTCTATTATAATATGACAGACCAGCTAGATCTACTGTCTCTATTATATTATGACAGACCAGCTAGATCTACTGTCTCAGACCAGCTAGATCTACTGTCTCTAGTTATATTATGACAGACCAGCTAGATCTACTGTCTCTATTATATTATGACAGACCAGCTAGATCTACTGTCTCTATTATATTATGACAGACCAGCTAGATCTACTGTCTCTATTATATGTGACAGACAGACCAGCTAGATCTACTGTTCTATTATATTATGACAGACCAGCTAGATCTACTGTCTCTATTATATTATGACAGACCAGCTAGATCTACTGTCTCTATTATATTATGACAGACCAGCTAGATCTACTGTCTCTATTATTTTATGACAGACCAGCTAGATCTACTGTCTCTATTATATTATGACAGACCAGCTAGATCTACTGTCTCTATTATATTTTGACAGACCAGCTAGATCTACTGTCTCTATTATAATATGACAGACCAGCTAGAGCTACTGTCTCTGTAATATGACAAACCAACTAGATCTACTGTCTCTATTATATTTTGACAGACCAGCTAGATCTACTGTCTCTATTATATTATGACAGACCAGCTAGATCTGCTGTCTCTATATTATGACAGACCAGCTAGATCTACACTCTCTTATAATATGACAGACCAGCTAGATCTACTGTCTCTGTAATATGACAAACCAACTAGATCTACTGTCTCTATTATAATATTTTGACAGACCAGCTAGATCTACTGTCTCTATTATAATATGACAGACCAGCTAGATCTACTGTCTCTATTATATTATGACAGACCAGCTAGATCTACACTCTCTTATAATATGACAGACCAGCTAGATCTACTGTCTCTATTTCATTATGACTGACCAGCTAGATCTACTCTCTCTACTATAATATGACAGACCAGCTAGATCTACTGTCTCTATTATAATATGACAGACCAGCTTGATCTACTGTCTCTGTAATCTGACAGACCAGCTAGATCTACTGTCTCTATTATATTATGACAGACCAGCTAGATCTACTGTCTCTATTATATTATGACAGACCAGTTAGATCTACTGTCTCTATTTCATTATGACTGACCAGCTAGATCTACTCTCTCTATTATATTATGACAGACCAGCTAGATCTACTGTCTCTATTATATTATGACAGACCAGCTAGATCTACTGTCTCTATTATATAATGACAGACCAGCTAGATCTACACTCTCTTATAATATGACAGACCAGCTAGATCTACTGTCTCTGTAATATGACAGACTAGCTAGATCTCCTGTCTCTATTATGTTATGACAGACCAGCTAGATCTACTGTCTCTATTATATTTTGACAGATCAGCTAGATCTACTGTCTCTGTTATATTATGACAGACCAGCTAGATCTACTGTCTCTATTATATTATGACAGACCAGCTAGATCTACTGTCTCTATTATATTATGACAGACCAGCTAGATCTACTGTCTCTATTATATTATGACAGACCAGCTAGATCTACTGTCTCTGTAATATGACAAACCAACTAGATCTACTGTCTCTATTATAATATTTTGACAGGCCAGCTAGATCTACTGTCTGTATTATAATATGACAGACCAGCTAGATCTACTGTCTCTATTATATTTTGACAGACCAGCTAGATCTACTGTCTGTATTATAATATGACAGACCAGCTAGATCTACTGTCTCTATTATATTTTGACAGACCAGCTAGATCTACTGTCTATGACAGACCAGCTAGATCTACTGTCTCTGTAATTATAATATGACAGACCAGCTAGATCTACTGTCTCTATAATATATGACAGACCAGATCTAGATCTACTGTCTCTATTATAATATTTTGACAGACCAGCTAGATCTACTGTCTGTATTATAATATGACAGACCAGCTAGATCTACTGTCTCTATTATAATTATGACAGACCAGCTAGATCTACTGTCTCTATTATAATATGACAGACCAGCTAGATCTACTGTCTCTATTATATTATGACAGACCAGCTAGATCTACTGTCTCTATTATATTATGACAGACCAGCTAGATCTAGATCTACTGTCTCTATTATATTATGACAGACCAGCTAGATCTACTGTCTCTATTATATTATGACAGACCAGCTAGATCTACTGTCTCTATTATAATATGACAGACCAGCTAGATCTATGTCTCTATTATGACAGACCAGCTAGATCTACTGATCTATTTCATTATGACTGACCAGCTAGATCTACTCTCTCTATTATATACGACAGACCAGCTAGATCTACTGTCTCTATTATATTATGACAGACCAGCTAGATCTACTGTCTCTGTTATATTATGACAGACCAGCTCGATCTACAGTCTCTATTACTTTTATGACAGACCAGCTAGATCTACTGTCTCTATTATATTTTGACAGACCAGCTAGATCTACTATCTCTATTATAATATGACAGACCAGCTAGATCTACTGTCTCTGTAATATGACAAACCAACTAGATCTACTGTCTCTATTATAATATTTTGATAGACCAGCTAGATCTACTGTCTCTATTATATTATGACAGACCAGCTAGATCTGTCTGTATTATAATATGACAGACCAGCTAGATCTACTGTCTCTATTATATTATGACAGACCATCTAGATCTAATGTTTCTATTATATTATGACAGACCAGTTAGATCTACTGTCTCTATTTCATTATGACTGACCAGCTAGATATATGACAGACCAGCTAGATCTACTGTCTCTATTATAATATGACAGACCAGCTAGATCTACTGTCTCTATTATAATATGACAGACCAGCTAGATCTACTGTCTCTATTATATTATGACAGACCAGCTAGATCTACTGTCTCTGTTATATTATGACAGACCAGCTAGATCTACTGTCTCTATTATATTATGACAGACCAGCTAGATCTACTGTCTCTATTATATTATGACAGACCAGCTAGATCTACTGTCTCTATTATATTTATGACAGACCAGCTAGATCTACTGTCTCTGTTATATTATGACAGACCAGCTAGATCTACTGTCTCTATTATATTATGACAGACCAGCTAGATCTACTGTCTCTATTATATTTATGACAGACCAGCTAGATCTACTGTCTCTATTATATTATGACAGACCAGCTAGATCTACTGTCTCTATTATATTTTGACAGACCAGCTAGATCTACTGTCTCTATTATAATATGACAGACCAGCTA
>NW_024604545.1:0-3450 GCF_018296145.1 Oncorhynchus tshawytscha | reverse complement strand
TAGTATCTAACAGCTAATAAATAACAGGTAACAGGTAATATCTAACAGGTAATATCTAACAGGTTCACATTCACTTACCTTGATGATCTTCATCAGAATGCACTTCCAGGAATCACAGTTCCACAACAAATGATTGTTTTGTTCTATAATGTCCATAATTTATGTCCAAATACCTCCTTTTTGTTTGCGCGCTAGCCCACTAATCCAAATTCATGACGCGCGATCACTAGGGAGCAGACGAAAAGTCCAAAAGTTCCGTTACAGTCCGTAGAAACAGCTATGAAGGCATAATGTCTGATAAATTGGACTGATTAATATGCTACTGTAGAAGCAGAGCCCAGACATATGCTGTGACAGGACACTCCACTAGCAGAGACTGGGACAGCAAGGAGAGGGGGAGGCTCAAAAACGATTTATGTTTGTCTTTAAATCCATCCTCTCTCGAATCATCCACCCACAATTTGAGACTGAGAGGACTGATTGACTGAGCATTAGATAGACGGAAGGCCTGGCTAGAGAACGATAGGAAGAGCCTTAGATAGACGGAAGGCCTGGCTAGAGAACGATAGGAAGAGCATTAGATAGAGAGAACGATAGAAGGCCTGGCTAGAGAACGATAGGAAGAGCATTAGATAGACGGAAGGCCTGGCTAGAGAACGATAGGAAGAGCCTTAGATAGACGGAAGGCCTGGCTAGAGAATGATAGGAAGAGCCTTAGATAGACGGGAAGGCCTGGCTAGAGAACGATAGGAAGAGCCTTAGATAGACGGAAGGCCTGGCTTAGCTTCCAGGAAGAGCCTTAGAAGACGGGAAGGCATTTAGAGCTAATTAGCCAAGGCCTGGCTAGAGAACGATAGGAAGAGCCTTAGATAGAAGAAGGCTGAGCATTATTACAAGAACCTTATCATTAGATAGACGGAAGGCCTGGCTAGAGAACGATAGCCTTAGAAGACGAGGCCTGGCTAGAGAACGATAGGAAGAGCTCTTAGATCAGATAGGCTGTCAGACACCAACGAAGAGCCTCAGATAGACGGAAGGCTGTCAGAGACACCAAGAGCCTCAGATCAGAAGCCTGGCTAGAGAACGATAGGGGAAGAGCCTAGATAGACAAGGCCTGGCGCTTAGCTTCCAGGAGAGCTGAACACAACATTTAGCTTAGGAATAACTGAGCATTATTACAAGATCTATCTAGCAAGCAGTTAGATAGCTGAGCATTACGCCTCAGTCAGTCAGATAGTTGTCAGACACCAACGAGTCAGATAGCTTAGACACCAACGCCAGTCAGACAGCTGTCAGTCAGCGTCAGATAGCTGTCAGACACCAACGTCTCAGTCAGATAGCTGTCAGACACCAACGTCTCAGTCAGATAGCTGTCAGACACCAACGTCTCAGTCAGATAGCTGTCAGACACCAACGCCACCAACGTCAGTCAGATAGCTGTCAGACACCAACGTCTCAGTCAGATAGCTGTCAGACACCAACGTCTCAGTCAGATAGCTGTCAGACACACAACGTCTCAGTCAGATAGCTGTCAGACACCAACGTCTCAGTCAGATAGCTGTCAGACACCAACGTCTCAGTCAGATAGCTGTCAGACACCAACGTCTCAGTCAGATAGCTGGATCCAACGTCTGTCAGACACCAACGCCTCAGTCAGATGACACCAACGTCTCAGTCAGATAGCTGTCAGACACCAACGCCTCAGTCAGATAGCTGTCAGACACCAACGTCTCAGTCAGATAAGCTGAGACACCAATGTCTCCGGAAGCTGTCAGACACCAACGGTCAGATGGCTGTCAGAACCAACGGTCAGAGAGACACCAACGTCTCAGTTGATATGGATCCTTGTAGCTCAGTTGATAGAGCAAGGTGCTTGCAGGTGTGGGAGGTGATAGGAGGTGACGGAGGTGAGGGAGCCAATGGGGAGATATAGGAGGTAAGGAGGTAATGGGAAGTGAGGAAGGTAATGGGAGAAATGGGAGGTAAGGGAGCTAATGGGAGGTGAGGGAGGTAATGGGAGGTGAGGGATGTGGAGGCAATGGGGGTGAGGGAGGTAATGGGAGGTGAGGGATGTGGGAGGTAATGGGGGGTGAGGGAGGTAATGGGAGGCGGAGTGGATGTGGAGGTAATGGAGGTAATGGGAGGTATGGGAGGGTATGGGAGGTAATGGGAGATGATGGGAGATGAGGGAGGTGATGGGGGTAATGGGAGGTAATGGGAGGTGATGGGAGGTAATGGAGGCAGAGGGATGGGAGGGGGTGAGGGAGGTAATGGGAGGTGAGGGAGATGATGGGAGATGAGGGAGGTGATGGGAGGTATGGAGGTGATGGGAGAAATGGAGGTAATGGGAGGTGATGGGAGGTGATGGAGGCAGGAGGTGGAGGGAGGTATAGGGAGGGAGGGAGGTGAGGAGAAATGGAGGTGATGGGAGGTGATGGGAGGTGAGGGAGGTAATGGGAGGTGAGGGAGGTGGGAGGTATTGGGAGGGAAGGTGATGGGAGGTTATGGAAGGTGAGGTGATGGGAGGTGATGGGTGATGGAGTGTGAGGGAATGGGAGGTGATGGAGGTAATGGAAGGTGATGGGAGGTTATGGAAGGTGATGGGAGGTGATGGGAGGTGATGGGAGCTGAATATCAAGTGTTTTGGGTTTATTTATTTAGGTGTGTGCCATTTTACGAGAGACATTATGAGTTTTAACTGACTTAAAACTGATAACCAAAACACGAGTTTTTAACTAGACTTAACACATAAGGGGTCTCAGCTACATAACAATGGTGATTTTGTTCGATAAAGTCCTTCTTTATATCCCAAAAAAGTCAGTTTAGTTGGAGCGCTTGATTCAGTAATCCGCCGGTTTCCCTCGTTCAAAATGCAGACAATGGAATCCCAAAAGTTACCAATGAACTTCGTCCAAACAAGTCAAATAAAGTTTCTAATCAATCCTCAGGTACCCTAATATGTAAATAAACGATAACATTTAAGACGGAGAATAGCATGTTCACTACCGGAGATAAATAAGGAAGTGCGCACCCCCATCCACGCGCACCACAATACTACAGTCAAAATGGGAGCCACCTGGAAAAAACTACAAATTCTAATTTTTCAAAAACCAGCCTGAAACTCTTTCTAAAGACTGTTGACATCTAGTGGAAGCCCTAGGAACTGCAATCTGGGAGGTATTCCCATAGACAGCCATTTCAATGAGTGGTGACCTCAACAACAACAAAAATCCAGATTGATTCTCGCCTGCCATATCAGTTTTGTTAAACTCACAGACATTATTTTAACAGTCTTAGAAACTTCAGAATGTTTTATATCCAATACTACCAATTATATGCATATCCTAGCTTCTGGGCCTGAGTAAAAGGCAGTTCTACCCCATGTCTACCTCATGTCTACCTCATGTCTCCCTCATGTCTACCTCATGTCTACCCCATGTCTACCCCATG
>NW_024604544.1:0-3448 GCF_018296145.1 Oncorhynchus tshawytscha | reverse complement strand
CTTCTGCTGAAGAAGAGCAGAATGTCACAGTAAAACAAGAAGTAGAGGGTGAGGCTGTTGCCGTGAAAGAAGAAGAGAAATACGTTTCAGTGAAAGAAGAGGAAGACGCGTTCAGAGTGAAAAAGGAGGAGGATGTTACAGTAAAAGAAGAGGAAGGGAAAGAGGAGGATGCAGTTTTTGGAGTGAAGAAGGAAGGGGAGATTACTGTCACATTGAAAGATGAAGAGGTGGAGGAAGGAAATCTGATTAACACCAGTAAGTACCGCCTTAAATTTGTTTTTAATTTTGGATATTCGCAGTTGGCTGGTCAATACCTCTTCAACGGAGGGCCCTGGGATGATGACTGATGTCTAGAATCAGACGACGTAGAGAGCAAGCTACCCCTGTTTTCTTCGTTCCGTTTCCAAAAGTGACTTAACATATATATTTGAGAATTGCTGACCGCAGACTGGGGAGCACTGCATGTAGTGATTTTCGTGTAGTGATGTTTTACTCCACACCGTGCCCCCCAATAGTGCCATGTGAGAGTTGGGTTGGCTACACCAAAGATTATGGATATAATGACAAGATGTCTCTCCGCCATAACAAGGGGAGTTGATGTCCACAAAGCGGCACTGCGGGTTGTCTAGCTCCTCCTATCCTGTCTTTGGATTGGTGGATTCATCTTTTTATTGTAATCTATTGTTTATATTCTATGAGGGTTCTTGTGGTCAACCGCCTGTATTCAATGGAGAGAGATGCTAAGCTACTAGCATGAATATGCATATCGATCTGGAGACAACTCATACAGTGTTTTAATCAAAGTTGTCGGTATGTCACGTGTCCACATAACAACTTAAGCATTACGAAACTTCTGTTGGTTTCAGTAAACTTCACGTAGTCAAATAAGCCATTCATTTTGTTGTTGACCAAATTCAACACTTTCCAAATTAAATTGATAATTGTTTCCACTTGGATACAACCTACTGTAGCCTACTGGCATGACCTAGAGAGATACAACCTACTGTAGCCTACTGGCATGACCTAGAGAGATGCAACCTACTGGCATGACCTAGAGAGATACAACCTACTGTAGCCTACTGGCATGACCTAGAGAGTTACAACCTACTGTAGCCTACTGGCATGACCTAGAGAGATACAACCTACTGTAAGTCTACTGGCATGACCTAGACAACCTACTGGCATGACCTAGAGAGATACAACCTACTGTAGCCTACTGGCATGACCTAGAGAGTTACAACCTACTGTTGCCTACTGGCATGACCTAAAGAGTTACAACCTACTGTTGCCTACTGGCATGACCTAGAGAGTTACAACCTACTACAACCTACTGGCATGACCTAGAGAGATACAACCTACTGTAGCCTACTGGCATGACCTAGAGAGATACAACCTACTGTAAGTCTACTGGCATGACCTAGAGAGTTACAACCTACTGTAGTCTAGTGGCATGACCTAGAGAGATACAACCTACTGTATCCTACTGGCATGACCTAGAGAGATGCAACCTACTGGCATGACCAAGAGAGTTCTGTTATACTCACAGACATCATTCAAACAGATTTAGAATCTTCAGAGTGTTTTCTATCCAAATATACTAATAACATGCATATATTAGCAACTGGGACTGAGGAGCAGGTATACTCTGGGAACCTTATTCATCCAAGCTACTCAATACTGCCCCTGCCATAAGAAGTTAAATAAAGGTGAAATAAAAAATACCCAAATGGATACTGTCATTAACGCAGTTCTTCAAAAATTACACGTACTTAATACTGTAGCTGTTTAGTTAGTCACATGTTCATCTATCATCAGCTGATCCAGGAAATAATTTTCTGAATTCCAGTCAAATGACAAACATCACGACATGCAACAACAATCAGTGTTTCTTCATTCATTACTCTGGTAAAGACAGTTATGCCGTGCTCCACGTTGGATCCAACATCCGCAACAAATTGATGTTTATAATGTGTTATTGTCTGCTTGATTTACTCTAGGGCCTCGTTAGTCTGTTTGCACACAGAGATACTTTGCTCAATGTGTAGAGAACTGTTCCTTGATGGATAGGCTATTGTACAACACACAGAGCTATTTTCCTATATTTGTTGTTAGGTGAAGTTATGGGCCAATTTGGCAAACAGTGTAACAACCCTCATTGTCAGGCTGATGGAAAAGCTAGCCAAAGGGCATTTTACTAGTTTAAGTGTGTTTTAAGTACAGAGAGGTTGATTTGCGATGACACAAACATTATATTAAGCAGGACATTCAAACGAGCCTTAAAATTAAAATCCAAAGCAGTGTGAAATGCACTCATAAGCAACCTGGAAATGGAGGTTACTCCCCTGAGTTTTCCCCCATTCACATTCAGAATACATTGTGAATAACTCAAAACTTTGCTCACCATTTTTGCTCCAGGCAGATATACTATGTCCATAACTAGTGGTTTCCTCATTACCAGATATACTACATCCATAACTAGTGGTTTCTTCATTAGCAGATATACTACATCCATAACTAGTGGTTTCCTCATTAGCAGATATACTACATCCATAACTAGTGGTTTCCTCATTAGCATGGAGGAGTTTATGCAATCAAATTGCCCTCGTGCCGCAATTTTAGAAAACACAAAGGGGCCTGTATTGTAGACCAAAAGTCTTCTACCACACTGCTTAGAGTTTCAACAACATGAATAACTTATTTCTAGTCTACAATCTTAGATGTTACTACTAATGTGAAAACAAGACAAAATATGACTTCTTGCTCATTTTAAGACAATAATTTTAACATTCATTACAGACATCAATTGTTGTACAACATCATGGCTATGCTGTTGGCATCAACTTTTACACTGGATTACCGCTGTTGTGGGCCTTTAATCATCTGTCTGACTTTGTTGTTCACACAGGAGAGAGACGTGACTATCGTGGATCCTCTGGGGAGCCTCAACAACCTCATGATGCTGAGGAGACAGAGAAGAGTCTCTCCAGATCAGAACACCTCAATAAACACCCGCAGAGACCCACAGGGAAGAGAACTCACTGCTGCTCTGACTGTGGGAAGAGATTCACATCATCAGGCATTAAAATTCATCAGAGAACACACACAGGAGAGAAATCTTATAGCTGTGGTCAATGTTGGAGGAGTTTTACAACATTAATCTCTCTGAAAGTACACCAGAGAACACACACAGAGAGAAACGTTATAGCTGTGATCAATGTGGGAAGAGTTTTGTTTATGCTTGCCATCTGACTCAACACCAGAGAACACACACAGGAGAGAAACCTTATAGCTGTGATCAATGTGGGAAGAGATTTACTTCATCTGGCAATCTGACTCAACACCAGAGAACACACACAGGAGAGAAACCTTATAGCTGTGATCAATGTGGGAAGAGATTTTAGATCTGGATCTGACAGTGCAAGAGAATACACTGGCACAGGACCAGAGA